>NW_020273635.1:0-108526 GCF_003268045.1 Sipha flava
TATATGGTGTTATTTTTGACAAACATACAAATTAAAAGAAATATCTATATTTAAATGAATAAATCAAAATTTTTAACTATCATTAAAAAAATATTCAGTTGTATATTTTGATTATTTTAAATGTATATGAAAAGTAGTAAAACCATGTCTAGATTCAAGTGGAAATGTCAAGCTTTTAAAACTTTATCAAAAAAAGAAATTTAAATTCACCAACAATAAAACTAAAGAAGTTTATAATAAAATTTATGAAGAATTAATGTTTTTCAAATAACTAGGAATTTAAAAAAAATGTCAATTTCAAGTGAGTATGAAATAATGAATTGGGAGTTTGAAAATGAAAAGGATAAAATTAAAAATTATTCTGAAAAAAATAAGTCAAGTTCAATAGTTACAGAAACTGTACAGTATTGTTACAAGTTAATGATAAAATACAATTTATACAGCAAGTATTAATAGTTGCTTATAAGTATAGCGCGGATTTATATGCAATAAAAAACAACCAAATATGCCTAAACTACCCCTGGGATAAATTGTACTTAAATTATTATATAATTCTAAATATTCACCGTCATTCATTGTTCAAAATGTTGATTTAAAATTTGGAGTTGAATAAATTTAAATCCAATAGTAAGACTATGAAAATCGAGTAAACAAAAATCAGTTTTATTAAATTATTATAATACTAATTGACGAAAAAAATGTTTACACATCATAATGCATATAAAAATATTTGCTAAGAATTCCACTACAAAACATTTCATAATAAATAGTAGTTTTTCTACTGTTATCAATGCATTTTATACTAACAAAATTCAAGAACCATATCATTATTACTAAGTAAATATATATTTTACGACAGTGCTAACAACATACAAAACATTTTTCTTTTATGTTCATAGCATTGAACTCTTTATGATAACCGTAATGCTCACCAAGCAGAGAACATGTTATTTGAGATAACACATACAAATGGTGTTACTATCTTTGTCTTGCACATGGCGCTAATATCTTAATAACATATTTTACCTTGATATTATTTTAGCTTAGTTCTTAAAATTTAGGTTTTTAATTCATAACTCAAGCATATGAATTAACAACTTCATTTATACTAAAATAATATTTATTAAAATAAGAACATAGTTTTTATAATATTATTCGTAATTAAAATAAATGTGTACTGATACTACTTACCTTAGATTGTACTAAGTGGCATATTTATGGTGGGTGGAGGGTTTCCACCCCCCCCCCCCCCCCCCCCCCCCCCCGACAACATAAATAAAAAAAAAATATTTGAAAACGTCAAATATTAAACCTATCAGTAATATAATAATTTTAGAATGTTATATAAAAAATTATAATATTGCTAATAATTAAATTGTAATCGGATAGTAATAATAACAATCGATAGCACGGCAGTCACACACTCACAGTGGTGTAGCAAGCATATTTCAAAACCTAAGCAAAGTATTTAAATATTGATACACCCCTCCCCTCATTACTAAGTAATACTTAAGTATATAACTATTCAATTTTACTACCTATAGGATTTTCCTTAATTCTTAACCTGTATACCATATGTGCGTATTAAATTATTTTATATTTTTTTACACACATTTGTTCGTAATTCTGTTTACGATATGCAATGTTGTATGGGACAAAAATATTTTGTAGAATTTAATTGAACTTCTGGGATCGTCTCCCGAATAATGGAATTGTACATTAAATAAATATAGAGACAGGCAACAGAAGACAAAATAAACAAAAATGATTGCAAATTCATTAAATAAAAATTAATACTGTAGAATTCAATAGAAAATATATAATCTTTGGTATCAGATGAATATCGAATTAAAAAAGATAAAGAATAAGAAAAGTGGAGCAGATACCGATGATGTGAAAAGTTCTTTGGAGTATTTTGATACTAACATTTTGCGTTTGTGTTTCGATATGATTTAAACAACGGAAGTATACGAATTATTGCTTATAAATGAGTATGCGATCAGTACAGTGCTCATTTAATTTATTGAGAAAAATATAATAAATAAATACAAATACGCATTTTACTTACTTATTTTTATAAACATATATTTTTTATTCAAATTACAATTATGGGAATTTATTAAAAATAAAACTGTTGCTACTATTATAATCCTTTATTAAATATTTGAACCCAGGCAATTTGATTTTGATTTCAATCTCTTATAAATTGTAATAGTAATAAAAACATATTATAATGTTCTTGGTTGTGTCGAAAAATCAACAAATTTCAGATCTTGTTTCGTAACTGTAGATACTATTAAGAATATGTTTACTTTTTAACGATTTTATGGATTATTGAATCACAACCCGCTTTAACATCAAACCAGTTAACGCATTTAATTAAACTTAAACATGATAGTGTACTTTGAAAGTAATTACATTTAGACAATGGCGACTAACGTTAGCTGTGGTGTAACGAACCATAAGAATGTTAAGCAAATCATTTACAGTCCAAATAAATGCTCGATTTGTAAAAAAAGAAGTTTCTTTCAATTAAGAAAAATAACAATATGCATAGGTCAGTAAAGTAAGTATAAGTAGTATAAGACCAGAAATGTAATTGTTATATTTTTATTGTATATTTAATGTTTATAAAATTGTATATAATATATACAGGGCCGGCCTAAGCAAAAATAGTGCACTAGGCAAAATCAGATTTAGCCGCCACTAAAAAAAAATTGAGCTCTTATTTTAACTTAACCTCTCCTCCTATTTTTTATGTGACATATCTACATAAAAAAAGTTTAATTTTTTTTATTTTATGTTTAAAATTATGTGTAAAAAGACTTAAAAATTATTTCTATAACTATTACACAAAACCACTATAGCGAATATCGGAAATCGCGGAAGTGATTGTGTGGTTATTTATATTTTTGGAATAATTGAAAACGCCCAGCGTATACCGTAATATAAAGTCAGTGCCGTAACAACCAAACATTATACCCGGGGGAAAATAAAGAAATTGATCCATCCATTTTTTTTTTTTATATTTTAAGGCGTACAATCTGTTATAAATTATTACAATAAGTACGCATACGGAAATATATATTATAGCTTGACATACAGTGCTCGAAATGGAAAATTTTCTGAACCGGAACGCTTTTTTTTTTGAGTATAAATCATAGAATTGGGGGCTTCACCCAACTAAAATTAAAATTTCTTCTTCCTCAAATACTAACCCTTTTTTAATAATATATAAGTTTTATCTACTATTTTATGAAACTCACTTTAAAATTTCAGCCCTTTTAAAAATTTAAATATATTTTTATCTTCTTTTACTTACTTACGAATATGTATGTATATATTATATAAAATAAAAATATAAATATAAAATGTTTAAAGAACTACTTATAATTTATAAACTTATTTTTATTTAAATTTTATATTTATAACTCAAAAAGTACAGCATCAATACAATTTTTTTTACAATAACTTCCACAATGATTCATATGTCTTATCACACTTTTGGTTTCTTTTACGACTTGCGGTATCATCAGCTGAATGTCGACCATTCAATAACCAAGATCGAACGTATTTTTCTGGTTCGAATTTCGTTAGAGGTGGTCCAACACAATTAATAAATAAAAGAGCAGCAACAGTTTTTATATTTAATGAAGTTCTTAGTGGTGACATGATTTCGTTCACATTCGCTAGTCGATACTGGAATCGTTGCAATTGATTTATAAAGGGGTTTCAAATCTTCTGGAATTTCCTTTTTGCCCAAGTCCATTTTATAAATTCTAAAACTTTGAATAGTGCTCTTTTCATCAATTTGAAATTGTTGACATAAATTACGAATATTACAGTCACCAAATTGTATGTTTTCTATTTGGCCATCATTCGAAAGTAGCCAATTTTTTGGATTCAATTTTTCAATATTATCAAGTAAGTTTTTAAACGTTTTTTTCATTGTCTTGGCGATGTTTTTCATTACGACTGACATTTGATAAACTGGAAGTCATCATTCGAGATTTTAAATTATTAGCTAGGCTTTTGTAAAATTGTGCAGAATTTATTTTAGGAACATTGCCACTGTGTAATATTACATTTTTATACGACATTTCGTTCTTTATTTCTTTTAATGCGTTAGTTAATTTTGGACCTGGATCGGTTGCCATAGAATCTAATACACGTATTGTTGTTCTTATAGATTTATCGGCGTCTACTAATGTAATACTACGTTTTTGTAAATATTCTGATAAATCTCCTAATTCATCTAAAGCATCAGACATGGTATTTAAATTACTAACAAATTCTATACTTGTTATCATTTTAAACAATCCACAGTATTTACTTCTTTCTTTAGAGTCTCTGGTAGAGTCCATTGACGCCAAGTTGAAATGTTCACACAAAGCAGAAAAATTATTTATGACTGCATTAACTGTCCGTTTGCTTGATGCTACCCATCGAACTGACAAAATTCTACCAATTTTCAAAATTTGTACTTCTAATGAACTAGCAGCTTTTTTTAACTCGTTTTGGTTTTTAGGTGACTGATGGAATATAGTATAAAGTTTATCCATAAATATTTTAAAATGGTTTATACCACAAACTTCGCTAATAACATTACCTACTACCAGTTCCAAACGGTGATTTGAACAATGCCAAATAATTAATTTAGGAAATTGAATTTTAAGTCGCGTGGCTACTCCCGAATCTTTTCCGATCATAACAGAAGCTCCGTCACATGCAAAAGCAATAAAACATTCATTTAAAAAAATTTGATCAAATCCGTGTCCACCCAAACAATCAAGTAATGATTAAGTAATAGTTTCAGCAGAGGTATTAGGGAGTTCAATTAAGTCAAGATTAAAAGTATAAGGTTCACCGGGAAAATCTTCAATAAATGCACGAACAAAAACTACTAATGTTGTTAATTTACTAAGAGTAGTTGATTCGTCGATTAAAATAGATATATTTGTTTTAGTTAAAATTATATTTTGGCAAATCATTTTTTTCATCTCTGATGCAATGTGGAGTGCTATATCCGCACACGTTTTATCGGAATGTAAAATGTTTCCCATATTTATACCATTTAAAACTTGTAAATCTATTTCATTTGGTAAATCAACAAAAGGCCTTTGAATTTTTACAATTTTATAAACAGTTCTAAAAACTTTTTCAGTAGTAGAGAACTTTGATTTCAATGCATTTTCGAAACTTTTTTCTATTTGTTTTTCTTTTGATTGTTCATGTAATTCTACTGCTCTAAGATGAGCGTCAGATTTTTTGTGTTCAAATATTTTTTTTCTCAAACTAGACATTTGACTTTCTTTTGACTTTCCATTCGAAATTATAGAACAGTATTGCCAAGGTTTGGAAAAGCGAAGAGTTTTATCAACAACAGACAATCCTAAATTTGTAATATTTTTACAAATCAAACAACCTAATGCTTTATTTTTAACTACTAGCCACTCATTTACAGTCTTGAAATGTTCGTACTGACCTTTATTCCAACATTCGGGCAAATCACTAGTTTCGTGAAGTTCCATATTTTTATTTGATTCTTTATTAGATGATGTATGTTCACTTTCAACGCACAGTTTTTTATTTGTCGAATTATCACATTCATCATTGGACTTAGAACGTTTATTTACCCAATTTAGTATAGAAGAACTCATATTTTTTCGCACGGAATAATATATGCTATAAACTAATGTAATTAATAATCAGCAAAATATAATACATGTATTACTGCAGCTTAAATGATACTAAAAGCTAATCAAAACATACGGGTATCAATATGATCACATGATTTGCTGCCACTCAGAAAAATCAAAACTTTTACGTTTGATAAAGAATTTCCGGCTAACTTGCGGGAATGTATGTACAAAACTGCGGGCTCGTGGGGATGTCAAACCGTCGTATGGTGCTGTTCCATAGTATTTCTTATCGTACGTTAAAAATACACATAGGTGCGTATCGTGTGAATATAGACAATAACTACACTATCGGCGGACAACGATTATCTAAAGATAAGCAATAAATTTACTAATGCGTTGCGGTCGTTTGTCGTTTATTAAATATTTTACAATGCACAATTCTGCAAAATGTTTAAATTTTACAGAAATATGGTAGGTACAGTAAAAATTTGTTTGAACCGGAACGATAAACGTTTTTTTTTACGAACCGGAACGCTAAAAATTTTTTTGTTGTGAACCGGAACTGCGTTCCGGTGCGTTCCGGTCCATTTCGAGCCCTGTTGACATAACATGATAAAAGCTGCCACCCAATGGCGGCACTTTATGACTTGATTAGGTTGAATTTAAATTTACCTTTATATCTTTAGCTAATTGATATTTAAGTCTCTACACCATTTTCTCTTCAGTCGACGAAGAGGGTTACCAGGAATGGTGTCGGAATCTAGAGCAGAGATTAGTGGATTGGAGTAGTTTGACAGTCGGGAGCGGAAACGTTTATAAAAGATTTTAGCAGTTTCTTCTATCGTATTCATTTTTAAATCTGTATGGAGGGTGTGATTAGAAACGTAAAATGGGGCATTTGTGATTAAACGGAGGGTTGTGGATTGGAAAGTTTGAATTTTGTTTGTGTTTGATTTTTTGGCTGCGCCCCATAATTGGATCCCGTATGTCCAAATGGGCATTAATAAAGTTTTATATAGAAGTAATTTTGTTTTTATATTAAGTTTAGAATGTTTACCGAGTAAGAATTGTAGCGATTTTCGTCTAGAGTTTAAGAGGATTTTTTTTTTTTATGTGGTCTGCCCAAATTAATCGTTGATCTAGAAACAAGCCCAAATAACGAGAGCTCGAGGATTTTGGAATATTTTGGTTGTTTAAATGTATAGGTGGTACAGTACCATGTTTTAATGTAAAAGTTAGATGGGTAGATTTTTCGTGATTTATTTTTATTTTCCACTTGTGGTACCAAGAAGACATGAAGTCTAGGTGGTTTTGTAGATTCATGCCAGCAATTATTGGATCTTTGTGTGTGAAATAAATAATTTTGTCATCGGCAAAATCTGAAACTGAGGTGTAAGAGGGTTGTCGGTTGATCAGCTGAGTACAAGTTGTAAAGGGTAGGAGATGAAACGGCTCCTTGTGGGACTCCTGCAGATATTCGGGCTAAGGACGACATTTCTGATCCAATTTTGGTCACAAAATAACCATCTTCAAGATAAGATTTGTAAAATAGGTAGTGAGGTAGAGGTAAAATTTTTTTTTAATTTATACAACAGACCAGGATGCCACATTTTATCAAATGCCTGGGCTATTTCAAGGAGGACTGCTGTGCAATATTCTTTTTTTTTCTAAGGAATTAGATATGCTGTCAGTCAGTCTGTGTATTTGGTGAATGGTTGAGTTCCGTTCACGAAAACCAAATTGAGTTTGTGTTATAACTGATACGTTATTTATAAAAGGAGAAATCCGTTTTAATACTAACTTTTCACAAAGTTTACCGAAGAGAGGTAGGAGACTTATCGGTCGATATGAACACGGAGTATCAGGAGGTTTACCTGGTTTTAGAATTAGGATGATAACAGCGGTTTTCCATTAAAGAGGAAAATGGGATAGTCTTATGATTGCGTTTTATGTATGCGTGAGGTGTATAATTGCTTTTTTGGGTAGCTGCAGAGCTACTTCTGACGTAAGGAAGTCCAAACCGGGAGATTTTTTGGGGCGGAATAGTTTTAAGTAGTAATGAATTTTACCCGGCAAAATAGGTTTCGGTGCTAGATAAAGTGGAAATGGGGTAGTAAGAGAGTTCACAATATGATCTTCAAATACATTATTAACAATGTTATGGGGTTGGAAGACTTGAAGCAAATGAGATCGAAAATGTTCACACTTTTCTGCATCAGTTTTGCACCAAGTATTATCTAATCTTTTTATGGGGAATTTGTGGTTTTTTGTTTCAGACAACTACGAGTTGCTCTCTACAGAGAACAATTTTGCGATGTAAGCGAAGAGACCCAAGAACTGATCTATTTTTTTTCAAATTCTAAAGGTCTGCGCCAATTTTAGTTCACAATTTTAGTAAGCTGGTATTTTTACCATTCTTGCTGACTAGACGCAAGATATATCGAGGCATGAGCAATTAGCTAAATGATCGGTATGTAGACGATTTTTCTGTAGACAATATATTCATCAGAGAAGATTTTTTAGAGTTTGAGCATGTAAAATATGTAACAGCTTCAGCGTTGGCCACCACCATCATACAATGTATAATGACTTTTGGATTAGACTTGGAGATGCTAGTAGGCCAAGTATATGATGGTGCTGCTATGATGAGTGGTCAATGTTGAAGAGTACGTACAATTATCTCAGAAAAATATCCTAAAGCTCTGTTCATTCATTGCGCAGCCCATACTTAATAATTACTATTATTATTATTATTATTATTATTATTACTTAATAATATTACCATAATTTGGTTTTGTTACACTCATGTGAAATTCCGATGATCCGAAACTGTATTGGTACAATTAATACTGTTATAATTTTTTTTTAGGCAATCTGCGTTGCGTGATGGATTTTATAAAGATATAGCAGAGTCAGTAGGATCTACTCACTCGAATCTTGTTTCTCTTTGCGAAACCCGTTGAACTGAAAAACATTTGGCAGTAAAATGATTTGTCGAAATGTTTTTTGTAATAACAGAAGCACTGCAAGCACTACAAGACAGTCGAAGAGAATGTGCATCACAAGCTTACTAATTACAACAAGCAATAGAAAACTCACAGTTTCTAGTACCACTGCTCATTTTACGAAAAGTATTCTCCTATACAGCAAACCTTAATAAAATAACACAAAATATTAACTTAGTTGAAACATGTAAATAACAAATAAACAAATATGTAGAAGTCGTAAAAAAACACTCGAAGATATACGAAATGATGAGGAATTTTTAAAAATTGTGACTGATTCTAAAAAAATATTAGGCATTGAATCACTTACAGCACCTAGAACCACAAACCGACAAAAAGGACGAAGCAATATTCCTTCAGAAACAACCGAAACATATTATAAAAGAAATTTTTACTATCCATTTATTGATCATGTGATAAGTGAACTAGCTGCCAGATTTTCTAACCATCATGAAAAGATTGGTAACCTCCAAATCTTACTACCAAAATTTATTAAAAATAAAAATGATGCTAAAAACAAATTGATATAAATTCATAAGATATATCTGCCGAATGAAAAACTCGAAAATCTTTTATGAGTATCAACTATGGACCAAGAACTGGGAAGGAAGAAGTGATGATTTAAATGAATTAAATGCAATTAAAACATTGGAAAAATGTGATAAACAATTTTATCCTCTCATTTATACTCTTCTTAAAATATTGGCAATTCTTCCTGTTTCTACGGCCAGAGCAGAACGTTCTTTTTCAACATTAAAGTGCTTAAAGACGTATTCAAGAAATACTATTGGTCAAAAGCGACTAACTGGACTAGCTCTTCTAAATATATATAGAGATGTTATTGTTGATCCACTAGAAATCATAAACAAACTAGCACAGCGTAGACAGAGATTAAATTTACTTGTATAACATTTAATTTTTTTAAATAACTATAATAATATAAAAATAATTTTTTTAACGTTTTTTTTCTATTACTATAATAATTTTAAGTTGACCCCCCCCCCATTAATAATTTATACCTACGCCTAGTGGCGGCGCGAGAGGGCTTTTGTGAGGCAACTGTCTCACAGCTAAAAGGGGTGGTGGGTTTGTAAGTAACTAAGTGGCTAGTCAGTACTGAAAATATATTGAGTTATTTTTATGATGACACAACATAATAAATAAAAAATAAATAGTCATATTCATGTAGAGTATAGACATGAACATAGATTATAAATAAAACAAATGCTCATCTGACATGCAGACATATTTTCCACAATTTACCCGAAACTGCCAATTACTGATTAGTATTAATAAATATGAATTGCAACTGTGTGTTTGTGTTCACATTCTATCAGTGTCCAGTGACACAGTGTTATACTGTTATTGCAATATTGTAGACTCTCAAGCAGAAACTTGGATTCATTTTTATATTTATTATTTTATTTACGTATTACGTTATTTATTTAACACATCCGTTAAATTTAATTTAAATTGTAATCTATTGAAAGATGAATCCACTGTGTCCCAGCTGAGAAAAAAAATCGTGATTTTATGAACAATACCAACTGGATTCGATATAAGGAATCTTGTAAAAAAAAAAAAATATAAGTCTGTTAAAAGAACTGCTTCAAGTTATATTTAAAACTTTTTTAAACCTACAGAACGGGATGGAAAATTTCCAAAATTTGAACAATCAGGTAAGTAACTTTGTGATGCCAATTATATTTAATCTATTAAAAATATTTACATTTTTAAACTGTAATTATTGTTGGTTATTTAAATTAATTATTTATAAAAATCCTGTTCAAAATTAATTCATTGCTGTTTGCTGATATTTAGACATATATCTAGTACATCATGATCATATAAACAGTTGCATTTGTTTCTAACATTTTTTTTTTTTAACTAGTAAAGTTAAAAGTTATCAAAGAAAGTAACTTTTAACTTTTTAACTAGTTACTGCCCATCTTGGGTCAAATGCAATGATTGATAGAAACTTCAAATTAAAAATAAATAAACTATAAATAGCCAACTAAATCTAGTAGTCCATTTTAAATTGGAAACATGTAATTTTCTATTATTAAAATATTATAATATGTAGTAATTTAATTTATTAAATTTATAAATTTTGGCTACATTTACAAACTTTAGTTTACTCAGCTGAAAATACACAAATTTATCCACTAACAGGTATTTATTAGTAAATTAGTTTTATTAATTTCGATTATGGTATTTAACACATTAGTGGACAATTGAAATTTTCGGAGGGAAAAAAATTACTTTCATAAACTTACTATATTGCTACTGCTATAGTAATATCACAGATTAAATAAAATATTAAAAATATTATTTATTTAAATTTTTTTGTTTTACTTAATCTGTGGTAATATGATTTCTCCTGTGACAGCACTGTCCCATTACATCGTTATTTACAACTACGTACATCGATGTACTGCTATAGTAATATAATCATATTTCCTAAACAATTAAATACAAATAATAGTAAAATAATTCAACTCAACCGGGTTTATTTCATATAACGAATTTTGAAAAAAAAAAAAATTATGAAAATACAGTTTTATCAAAATTGAAACATTACAATATAAAATAATGAAATCATTTTTTTACAACATAACTTTGTTCGAGATGTTCAATTGAAATATAATATAATTGTATTTTTAAACGTTCTAAGAAATTTTTGTTGTTCTGTGGTTGAGTAATTCAAAAATTATAGCTATAGGTAATATAAATAACTAAGAATAACCGTATACCCATCAATATTTGTCTAACAACCAGTATCACGAGTAGCACAAGTCGAAAATACAAAGACTTAAAGTGAACAACTGGTATTTACTTATTCGATTATGAAGATTAAAAATAGTATTCCTCCATCACACCTTCGTTCCATTAAAATTATTCGAAATATTTTTTTCATTCGATACACATTTCAAGATCAAGAATTCATTGTTTTTAAAATGAATGAGATATCACTCGAAATAATCTCTCAGTTTTATAATCGAATTATTATTTTGATAATCGAGATATCTCGATTGTACATCTCGATTACGCCCATGAATACAGTGCTCAATGTTTTGAAGTGTTGCAATGGGACAGTAAGACATGCTTTTTCATATGAAATCGTTGCAATTAAAACTGCTATAACAGTACTGTGTTTATTTTAACGATTTATATTCTACTTCTATAGCAGTATTGATTTATGTACATAAACTTTTCAAATTACTGCTATGCACGAATGTGCTAAGTTGTTTTACTTAAGTAACTCATTTTTATTGTAATACAAACCAGAAATTTAAATTATAATATAATTTTAAAATTTAATCATGTTTTAGATTTTCGATTATATTCGAACGATCCTGGAAATTTTCCTGAAGAAATTTCAAGTGAAATGTTAACATATTTTATGTAATATGGACCATTTCAGCCTTCTCCATTAGAACTACCATCAAGTATTTTTTCCAAAAGCATGGATGCAAATGGTGTATCAAGAAGTTTTCACGAATCTTACTATCACAAAACTATACAAAATGTTCAAGTGCGACGAAATTGGTTATCATATTCACCTTCCCAAAATAAGTTATATTGTGTATCTTGTAAATTATTTGGATTACCCAAAGCCAAAAAGTCTGTTTTGGCACATAAAGGAATAAATAGCTGGCAAAATTTAAAACGTAACTTAGAGACTCACGAACAAACTATTGAACACTTATAATCTGAAATAAACCGTGGACTTTTCTCAAAAAAATAATAGAATAGACTTGACCCTGCGTCTTTCTAAGAATCGACATATCGTGGAAATAGAGAAGTGTTGAGAGTTATCATTGAAGTAATCATTTTCGCTGCTAGGCAAAACATTGCTTTGCGGGGCCACGGTGAAAACGTTTCAAGGGATAATCGTGGTAATTTCTTGGAATTAATTAAGCTAATGAGTCATCATAACTCAACACTTCAGTACTATTTAGAAAAAATAAATTCAAACAATCATAATAGACTTACCTTCATGTCTCATGAGAGTCAAAATAAATTATTGTTAATTATTGCAGAAATTATTATATCCGTTATTGTTAAACGACTCAAATCAGCTGGATTATTCTCTGTTATTGTTGACACAAAGACCGATGTGACAAGTCTGGAACAATTTTATTTTGTTGTTAGATATGTTCGTGAAGGAAACATTGAAGAACGTTTATTAAGTTTTGTTACAACGTTAGATGCTACAGGAAAAGGGCTATATAATACTTTTTGTACTATTATAGAAATGTATTAAATTGATTGGAAAACAAAATTATGCGTCTAATCATACGATGGTGCTGCAACTATGCAAGGGGAGTACTCAGGACTACGTTCATATATTCAAAATGAAACCCCAAAGCAATTTATGTGTGGTGTTTTGCCCACTTACTTAACCTAGTTATTGTTGATACATTGGATTCTACAACTGATACAAAATTATTTTTTGGAAACTTGCATGGAATTGTAACATTTATGCGAGCCAGGAAAAGAACTGCTATATTTTATGAATGTCAAAAAAAAATTAAATATTGGATCTAAAGCTAAAGATAGAATTCGAAAAATCAAAAATTTCTCAGATACACGATGGACGTCCCATGATCGTGTTATTACAGTAATACATGATAAGTATAAAGCTATAAAAAATACTTTAAAATTGCTATTGGAATCCATAGATAAAGTAACTGCTTCAAATTCAAAATAGTTTTTATTAATTATTTCTTCATTTCATTTTTTATTGGTTCTTAAGCTAATGAAAAGTATATTCGCAATAACTACACCAACTTCATGTTATCTGCAATCAAAAAGCATTGATTTTATTCAAGCCATATTGGTAGATGAAACTAAAAAAAAGATTATCAGAATTGCGTTCCGACAAATGTTACCGAGAACTTGTACAAAATACCAAACAATTTACTTATGAACATAATCTCTGTGAAAATGATTTTAAAAAACTCCGAACGAGGAAAACCAATAGAATGCCTGGATGAAATGTACAAGATGAAATCAGTTCCTCAGCATCAGACAGGTTAATAAATTATTTAGAATTAAAATAATACTATTATTAAATTGTTGAATGTGTAACTTTTATTATAAATTTAGAGTGAACATATATTACAAATGTTTGGACCAAATGATTTCATCTTTAGACAATAGATTTAGTAATGCCAGAGATATACTGAAAGATCTTGCATTACTATCCCCAGAGCGGTTAATTGAAGCTAAACATAAATCTGAAATGAATCTTCCAGATAATTTCTTTTTATATTAGTCTACATGGATTACTGATATTAATCCATATCAACTTAAAACAGAGTATTTATTATTTAGTAAAAGCTTAAAAGAATTGATTAATGGAATGAAATTTCCAGATAATCAATCTAATAAATTATCCGATATTGACTCTGAAGTGGATTCATTAGAAGATGAACATCAAAATATTGTGAGTGAACCAAAATAGAGCATAACACTTGCAAATATACTAAATGTTCTTTCAAGTCTTGATATTATGAGTGCTTTTCCAAATTTGTATTGTGCTTATAAAGCATTATGTACAATTCCAGCCTCAGCTGAAAGAAGCTTTTTAAAGGTATAATAATTATATTACAATTTTTTCTGTAAACTGATAATGGTTAAATTCTAACTTTGTTTTATTTAGGTTAAATTGATCAAAAATAGACTTAGGTCAACAATGTCCCAACAGAGGTTGGATAGTTTGATGTTGATTTCTTGTGAAAGAGACATACCAATAGATATTAATGAAGTTATAAACAAATTTGGATTGTCATCAAGTGTATTGAAAAAAGAATTAATGTTTGGATAATTTTAATTGAAAGGATGCTCACCGGCTTATTGTACAATATATCGATGATAGGGACTTATATTCATTTAATTAATAAAGCAGTATTTCTGTAATTAATAAAAGTTATTTTTATTGTGGTACCCGTAAGATCAATTTTCAATAAGGCAAATTTGATATAGAATTTTGATAGAGAGTGTGGGGGGCGTAGCCCCCCACGGCCATGTGCAAATTTAATGGGTGGGTCGTGTGTACTGCAACTAACATTTTCTTGCCTTACTGTCGAAAAAGTTCGCGCCGCCACTGCTTAGGCCCCTGCATACACTACAAATTAACAATATTATATTATAACTAGATGACCCGGATATACGTTGTTTTGTCATTATTTTGTTTTATTATTTTGAAAAAAAATAACTAATTTAATATAAGTGTGTAAGGAAGTTGTATATAAGTGGAAAAGGTATGGAGTGCTGTGAACGGTGACGGAATATAAAAATGAAAAAACATCAAATATTTATTATTTTTAATAATTTATTAAAATTGATTCTTTAAAATTATATATATCGCTAATTATGACAATATAAATAAAAAACAATATCAATCCCTTAATGCAACAGAGTGTACAATATTTTTTGTTATCCCATATTTCATCAACACAAACAAACTGGATGGTTCGAGAGCACGCCACGTTAATTGTCCGGGTGAAAAACATAATGTGCTCAAATCTAAGCCACAGACAAATATCATTTGGCCTTGAGACTTAATGATAGTCATTGCAAATGCCAATCTAATAGAAAATTGAAGGCGTTTAAATTGTATTGGCACATCTGTGGGTATAATAGGGATTCGCGGTAGTAATATATTTTCACCTCGGAATTTGCCATTTAAAATTATGGTTTCGATAACATTTTTCATTAATTTTTTAATTACTAATCGCGTGCCGTTACACAACCGTGATAGGTTCAAATTACAAAGCAAAATAACCGGAGATCCAACCTTCAGTTGTAAATTATGCAGTGGCTTGCTTTTGAGCAACCCAATTGAGCACGGTTGCAGTCAAACAATAGGAACCTTTTCTTTAGCATTTTTTATTTTGTTGGTATATAGAGCTCGGTGCATCCATATTATTATTACAAAATAAAATACATTTTAATATAATTATTTATAATTAAAAATCTTTTATTGGATTTTAATCACATGTTATAATTACATAATTTTTTTTTTCGTGTGTTGTGTTCAATTCATTTTAATGTAATTTAATAAAAGGCGCAGTATAATAACGCTAGTGTGTTGCCAGCCTAATAGTTTTCAATCTGACAATGTTGTACACCGAGTACATTGTTTTTTACCAAGCTCAATTGGGCATCACCGGGATAATGTACAGCTTCAGTAGCATCGCAAACTGTATAAATAGATTTGTATGGCACCAAGTCTCCTGGTAACAAATGTTGTACCTTGAGATTCAATTCATTGACGTCCTCATTTTTTGCTGCTAAAATTGCTCTTTCTGCCAGCCACTCATGATTTGTGTATTGTCTGTGTACATTGGGAAATATCTGGTCAATGAGAGCATCTTGCTAATCAATAAATATGCCAGAAATCGATCGGTAATTGTATGCATCCAGTTTCATCTGTAGTAACTTTCCCATCAGCGATATCTAACAATTGTTTTGAGAATCTTCCGCACGCAGCTTTTTTTGATTGAAACACAAGTATCGTAATCGTTCGCTCTCTATCTTTACATACATGTCGACCATGAATTGTTGACCAAGCTCACGACATCGTAGAATAACGTTGTCTTAATTACATCTAATCATCAACCGATATGCATAATAATTCTTCGTACTAACATTCTTATTTGTTTTGGCACCTGTTGCGAGATCTTGTTGTTTAATATTTATGCAATACCCGTCATTTAATAACAAAAATAAAATTAATAGTTTTTAAGTAGTTTTTAATAGTTTTTTTAATAGTTTTTTACTAGTTTTATTTAATAATTCATTTTCAATGCGCAGTTATCGACCGGGTCAAAAATTATTAAATTAAACTATAATTTATTAAATAATAGCTCTTTTCCAACATTTTTTTTTCGTGAAAACCTTCTCCTGGCAATTACAATCAATTAAAAAAAAACTTAAACCAAATCGGGGCCAGCCGTTCTCATCCATGAAATGTAATACATTTTTGGCTCCATTTTTATATAAATAGATAAATATGTACATAAATGAGAGGTAATATTCAAATAAAAGCAGTGGCGTATATAGGGGGGGTTCAACCCCCCACCCCCGAAATTTATGGTTAGTACGACCTACGTGTGCATTTCTTTAATCTATGTATTAATTAAAACCAAACTGTCTAGTATGGGAAAAAAATACTCTCTCCTAATTTTTAAGCAAATTATGCGCCCAATTCTTACCTACGCTTGCCCGGTATGGGATGATTGTGCATCCTCGCACATCAAAAAAATGCAAATTGTCCAAAACAAAGTCCTCAGAATAATTGCAAACGTTCCGTGGTTTATCAGAAATCCAAATCTGCTAATGATACTTTGAATAAACTATCCGTTGATTTTTTTCCAAATATATGGTGCTTAATGTCAATATTAGTAACTTTACCAGTCTCAACAGCGTCATCAGAAAGATCGTTTTCGATATTGAAAAGATTGAAATCATGCTTGAGAAATAGTACAAGCGAAAATCGACTAACAGGATTATCTCATGTCAATGCATCGAAGTATTTAAATAAACACTGAAGAAGTGATAAATAATTTTGCAAATCTACCTTGAAAATTAGACTTTGTCCTGTAATTAAATTTATGTATTCTAATTTTCATAGTTATTAAAAATAAGTTAATTTATAACCTTCATTTAGTATATATTTTTTCATAACCCCCCCCCCCCCCCCCGAAATTAATTCCTATATACGCCACTGAATAAAAGGATACAATTAAAATATATAACAATTAAAAAATATATCAAGCTTAAATAAAAGTATTTAACATGCACAATTTCTGATGAAAAGAGTTGTGAAGTCCTAGTGTATTATATACAATAAAAATTTAAAAATTAGTTATAAAAGTTTAATTAAATATAAACTGGTTATATATTATAACACACAAAATAACTTTTTAATCTTATGTTACAAATAACTACAAAAATTCACCATCTTAAAGTCTTAACTGCACAGTGCACACTATTTTAATTTTTTTTTTGAAACTTTGAAAACGCATAATATAATTGTATCAATACAAATGTATTTGTAATCTATTCATATTATTATGTGTGATAAAAAAAGATAGCATCACCATTCATATCTGCTATCATTTTCTTACACGCTCGGCTAACCTCGGTTATGATGGCATTGGTCTTATGACTGGTGAGCATTCCGGTTATCAATGGTTGATAAACAACAACAAAGACTACTATAATCACAACGATATCTTTAAAAATATTTCCTCCCTACAAAATATTGTTTCTTATTTTTATAATCTACTATATGCTGCTAAATAGTTTTGTTATATTAATAAATTAATAATTAAAAACTAATAATCAAACCTTTTAAGGCATTTTAGGTTTTATGATATTTCATTTTTGGTAAGTCATTTTAAATTTCTAAAATTATTTGATAAATAGAGTAAGTATAAACTATCATTGAAAAGTTAAAATTGTTAGTTAACCCTTTAAATTGTTAGTTAAAATTTAAAAATGAATTTTATATTCCTCATTTGCCAAAATGATGAATGTTACCCATCTTATAAACAATAATATTGTATATTAAGCATATTGTATAGGCATATTTTTCTCATATTTTATTTATACAGGGTGAGGCAGTCAAATCCGACGATTTGAAAAAATAAAAAAATAGAAAAATTTTTTTTATTAATTTTTCGCCGAACAAATAAAAAGTACACAAGTGGAATTTTATGTTATATATTTAAAAACTTCATTTTTTAAAGATTGTGTTGGGCAAATGCCTTCCTTGGGTAGCCACACATTGTGAGAGTCTGACACCGAAGCTTCCTACACCTAACTCGTTCATCGGACTTGATGCTTCCTGATTTTTTTCTTTGGGGTTATGTGAAATCCAAGGTGTTCGAAAACAACCCACCAAGGATTATTGTTGCCTTGAAAGAGCGAATTCATCTTCTTGAAATCAACAACATAACCTTGGAAACACTTTACAACGTCATGGGAAGCTTCGATGTCAGACTCTCACAATGTGTGGCTAACCAAGGAAGGCATTTGCCCGACACCATCTTTAAAAAATGAAGTTTTTAAATATATAATATAAAATTCCACTTGTGTACTTTTTATTTGTCCAGGGAAAAAATTAATAAAAAAATTTATTTTTATTTTTTCAAATCGTCGGATTTGACTGCCGCACCCTGTATTAAGAACAATATTTTTTTCTGGTTATGTGGCTATTACAATTATTTGAAATTATGAAGAAAATTTAATAGAAAACAATTATTATCTAGTTGTTTTACATTAGATAATGTTCGTCTTAAAATATAATATAATGATATTTTATTCTTGTAGGTAGTCAGGATGTCTGAGAGAAAAGTATTAAATAAGTATTATCCACCAGATTTTGATCCTTCAAAAATTCCACGCATGAAACTTCCAAAAAATCGACAATATACTGTGCGCCTTATGGCACCATTTAATATGAGATGTAAAACTTGTGGCGAGTATATATACAAAGGAAAGAAATTTAATGCTCGTAAAGAAGATGCAGAAAATGAAGATTATTTAGGAATACGTATTTATAGGTTTTACATAAAATGTACACGTTGCTTACAAGAAATTTCTTTTAAAACCGACCCACAAAATACAGATTATGAAATAGAAGAAGGAGCTACGCGAAATTTTATGGCTTTAAAACTTGCACAAGAACAAGAAAAGAGAGAAGTAGATGCTGAAAAGGAAGAAGAAGCTACAAATCCAATGAAGTTATTGGAAAATCGTACTCAACAATCTAAACAGGAAATTGAATTAATGGAGTCCTTGGAAGAGTTGAGAGATTTGAATAGACGACAAGGTAATGTAGATTATGATACAATGTTATTGAAATATAACCCTGCTGAGTTAAAAGAACAAATTAAGCGTTTACAAGAGGAAGAAGATGAAAAAACAGTTCAGAATTTACTGGGTATGAAGCGCAAGATTGATAATGATGTAGTTGAACCATTGGATGTTGAAAATACTAAGAGCAATAATAAAAAGATTGATTTACTGACTTCAGTGATACAACCTAGTGCAAAAAAAAAAGTGTCTAAACTTAATTTATTGAACTTGGTTAAAATTAATAATGTAAGTACCAGTAAGCAGAAAGAGTCGGGTAATTCATTGTCATTGATTGGAAATTATTCCAGTAGTGATGATTCAAATTAAAAAAACTTTGAATTAAATTTTCAATTTAATTAAATCTTATATGTTATAAGTTATGGCTTTTTTCTATATTGTATTAAATTTAAGTATCCAATTTAATGTATAATTTTTTTTTTTAGAAATAATAAAAATATATTTTCAAAAAATTAATTTTACTTATCACCTTAGTCAAGTTCATTGATTTTCTTAATACATAATTTAGTTTCACATATCATGATAAATGATTGATTAGCTATTTGTAACTATGAATTTATATTTAAATTAAAGGTAAACTTATTTTTAGCGGCATTGATTTGTATAGTTTTTCCTATAATTTGCTCATTTATTTTACATCATGTTCAAATAAATTCCACAAATAATTTTTTAAAAAAGTAACATCTTTTTATTATATAAAAGATTATTATATAGATCTAGTTAGAACACATTTAATATATTCCTACATTGAGGTTGTTACTCATAAAAATCTCAATGTATTTTATATTCACCTAATAAAAATTTCTTTCAACACATTAGGGTCTATAAGTTATATATTAAATATAATAGCTAAAAATTATGTTAATTTCTTATGATATGAAATAAAGTATTATCATCTAAATATTCTTATACAATTAATACTATTCGATCATCTTATATATTAATATAATGTATGAAAACTAAAGTCCGTCTGGCTGTTCTATCCGGTTTATTTTCTTCATTTTTTTTTTTTTTTTAATGAAAGGTATTTAGATACAAATATGTCATCAATCATTGAAATTTACTCAACTCCCACCAACGCGATTCTCCCTTGTACATTTCTTATGGGACACATTCACTCAAGTAACATTCGAATTCTTATAGCTCTTCTTCTAATGAATGGCTCTTGATTGTTTCACTCAAAGAAAACACTCAATAGATCAAACTCTTTCTTTTGAGCTATTAACTGCTTAAATTCGTTGAGTTTGAGGAAAGTTATGTGTGGACAATCAACTTTACTTTCAATTTTTTCCAAATACTCAATATCATTGGTTTTTAGCCAGTGATATAACAACAAACAACTCACAAATAATACTAATATTATCTAGAAAGAAGCACTGTAAAATGATTTTATGTAATAATTACACCCTCTCGTACAGTCTATGCTAATGCTGCGGAACATATATTTTAATAAACACTCTATCATTTCGATATTATACTCATTTATTATTTGTTAAAATGTGTTTATGTATTGATTCGATTACAC
Source organism: Sipha flava (assembly GCF_003268045.1). Taxonomy (NCBI): domain Eukaryota; kingdom Metazoa; phylum Arthropoda; class Insecta; order Hemiptera; family Aphididae; genus Sipha; species Sipha flava. The sequence continues at coordinate 21,066 of NW_020273635.1, forward strand.
CTATACTTTTTATTATTTAAATAAACTATTGCGTATTTTCACAATGGGTATACTAGTATAATAATAATACATGGGCTTATTTACAAATCTATGGTTTTATTTACAATTTTAGTTTGGAAACCATGTTTTTAAGTAGTTACACATGTGTAAGTTTATTCTCAAATTACAAGATTAGTCGTTCTCATTTGAATAATGTATCCTTATTAAAAGCATTTGGGTAAAAACATTTTATTTAGAACAAAAATTGTTTGACTCATTGTTACTTACAATAGTTGTAGTTAAGAATGTATAACACAATTCCCTGTCAACTTACTTCAAATTAATAATCACTAAATATAAATTCCATAAAGAACAGTATATAAAATCTGTATTAACACGTTCATGGCCACGTGTTAACTATAGTTGACATGGGTTCTCTTTAGATAAACATGGAGTCCATTCATTTGTATACATGATTATTTAACTCTGGTTTATTCTAATAAATAAATTAGGATTCGTCCTGCTATCTACCTTATTTAATTCACTGCTACGTCTTTGTTATTTCCCTGTTAAATGGAAAATAGCAACGATAATTCTTATAAAGAAACCTGGTAAAGACAAGACCAATCCTGATAGCTACAGGCCTATTAGCCTCCTAACATCCTTATCAAAAATTTTTGAAAAAGTCATACATATCAGGCTCCTTGATTATTTGAATATCACAGATGCTATTCCAAAATTCCAGTTTGGTTTCAAATCCAACCACTCTATCGTTCAACAACTTCTAAGGATCACGGAACACATCAACTCTGCGTTTGAAATGCACTGTCACACTGGCGCAATATTTATTGATATTTCAAAGGCGTTTGACAAAGTGTGGCATGAAGGCCTCCTTTTTAAGCTACGTAACATTAATACTCCAAATATCTTTTTAATATAATTCGTTCTTTCCTCTCAAATAGACAATACTCAGTCAGAATTAACGACAGTGCCTCTAACCTTTAGTCTATTTATGCTGGTGTACCCCAAGGTTCAAAACTTGGCCCTATTTTATTCAACCTTTACGTTTCCCACATCCCTCAATCACCACGCACACAAATTGCTCTCTTCGCTGATGATACAATCATCTTCACGGAATCACGCAACATCGAAGCAATATCCTCAAATCTGCAAGATCACTTAAATACCCTCTCACACTGGTGTCAAAACTGGAGGATCAAAATCAACGCCTCGAAGAGCATAGGTATTATTTTTAGTCTACGTCGCTATACTACTCCCCCACAACTAAAATTTAACAACGAAAATATACCCTGGCAACCGAAGGTTAAATACCTCGGTGTAACTCTTGACAAACGACTCATGTGGCGACCCCACATTTCATCTAAAGTCACACAAACATACCAGCGCATCTCAATGCTTTATCCCATCCTGAACAAAAATTCAACTATTCAAAATAAATGCTCTCTCCTAATTTTTAAACAAATTATACGGCCAATTCTTACTTATGCTTGCCCGGTATGGGGTAACTGTGCATCCTCGCACATCAAAATATTCAAACTGTTCAAAACAAAATTCTAAGAATAATTTCAAATGCTCCGTGGTTTGTCAGAAATGCAAATCTCCACAAAGACTTTCAAATTCAAGATATACAAGCTCATATTAAAACATTAGCTTAGAATTTCCACTGCTCTCTTCCTAACTCATCAGGTGCAATTCACTACAACCTTCTCACCCACCCAACTCATCGTAGATTAAAACGTGATCGTCCCCACGACCTCCTACACTAAGCCACCTCCAAACATTCAAATCTTCATGCGCTTCTTCCAAATCACTAAGACTATAGTTACTATAACTATATATGTAAATATGTAAAATCAGAATATTATTGTTATTATTATAATTGTTAATATTATCCTTAGTACTTAAAAATATTTTAATTTTAATTATCATGTTATAATGTTAAAACTATTATTATTATTACAAATATCCCTAGATTTAGATAGCCTTAGGCAAGGAATGTCTTATGTTTAATTAAAAAAAAAAAATAAATAAATATATTGATAACATGGTTTTCTTAAACACTTCTGTGTATCGATTGGTGTACTTGGTTTTAAAATCTGACAACTAGATAGCGATATAGTAGTGTTTGTTGTACGCGTACTATTTTTCTTAGGTTATATGATTCTTGCATATGTTTACCGTTTTGCATTTTTATTACTTTATTTAAAAACAACAAAGGTATTTCATATTTTTGTTACATAATTTGATGTGATTAATTATTTATTCAAAGAAAACTCTTAACACCGGGCACTCTTGGTTGCTGATATTTCGTTCGCTATTTATGGTGATCAGTTTGTAGAAATTCGTATATTGTTTTCGAAAAAATATCACCAATACAGAAGTGTCCGTTAGATGGAGTTTAACTGTTTTTGCTACGATTTATTTGATGATTAATGAAAATTATGTCAACTATAGAACTTGAAAACTTGAAAATACACAAATGTGTACCATATTACCACACTTTATACATAAAAATTATTTGGTAACAAAATTTTTTTTAAGTTGTAGTTTTTTTATACGACTTTTCAAATTATAGGGTGGCCGTGAACGTGCAAAATATATTGAAAAATCTGCTTATTAACCTTTTACTCAATACTAGTAAGGATTGATTTGATTTGATTCAATTTTTTTTTTTTTTTAGTGAAATATGAAAAATTATTTTTCTTCATTAATATTTTAATAGAAAATTACTTAGAATATGTTAAATTTCAGCAAGTATTATGAATTATAAACATGCTATTTGGTTAGCTTTACAAGAAATACTCTATTGAAAATTTTAAACAAAATAAGAATAATAGTTACCATCTCAAAATGTTGAGTAAAACAAGAAATGCATTGATTATATATTATTATATATATATAAATTATTCTATATTCTACTATATATATTTAAATTGCAAATCTACACCATAAGTTTGGATTAAAATATCATTTGCAGATAGTAAACTAGAGAGGTAAATATAATATATATTATCTTTGTAATAACAAAAACAACAATATAAATTAATTTAAATTCCAAAATGTTATCAAATTATTTATTTAAGATATATGAAGTGCATAACATTTTAAGAATTTGCATTTGGTCCTCTCCTACGACCAAATGTTTGTACAACATTTACGAAACGTCTATTGTACTGAATTCGCCTTTTAGATCGTCCTGTCTTCTTTTTCTTTTTCTTTTCAACTTTCTCTACTTTAGGAGTCTGGCCTTTAACTTTACCAGCACGAGCCAAAGATCCATGAACTTTTCCTAAATGTTTAATAATTAAATATGAGTAAATTATAAATAATATTTTAAACTAAACATTGAAATTAAAAACTTAATTACCTCCAAGCAATGGAATAATGAAATCAATATTGAAATTATTCAACTGTCCAATAATTTGATCATCACTCAAAGGTTCACCTTGACTGTACAATGAAATCAAATTCTCGTCAACATCTTCTAATGCTGCCAATTTGCTCTAATAATTGCACAAAAAATATAAAATAAGTCCTATAATGAAGTAGAAAACTTGAAAAATAACATTTTATGAAATGATTTTCATAGCTAATCCTATTTCACACACAAGGAGATTAAAACGATCAAAACTTTAAACAAGGCTATTATTTTGTTTTAAGAATTAAACTATGAACAATTTAATATACTTTTTTCAATATATCAATAGTTATATATTTTAGACTAGAAAATTGTTGATTTTTAATCAGTACATACTACATAAGGATTATAAAAATAATTATGTTTGAGATGAGTCAGGACCCAGTTGTATTAACATTTTACTTTTGATATTTTATGTTGGATAATTAATTTACATTCAAGAAGTACTGATATATAGAATTAATGATACAACCTAATAATAAACTCAAAATCTTTAATATGTTAATACATTTCACTTTAATGGCGATGTCTACATTTTTTATAATAACGCAAAATAAAACTAAACTATTTACCTTAATCAGAGAAATGCTCTCCAAGCCTTGGCATTCTAATGCACGCACATTTTGACCACGGATGAACAACTGCATGTTGAAGCCAAATTCTATACTAATGAAAATATTATAATTTTAATAAGTCTGTTTTTGTAAAATTTTGAGGTTATAAAATGAACCTTTAGTATATTAAATAAGTACAAACAACATTTAGAAAAAATTAAGATTACTCACACTTAATGTACTTATTCAAATACTGTATTTGATACAGAAAATCTGTAATATAAGGATTGTAGAAAGATGAATTCCTCAAATTCTAGTTCGCTGAAGACACAACAACACCAATGGTCTTATGAAAAAGGCTAAAAAATAATTACCTATATATCTATGAGATACGATACCATATATCAGGAGACACCGATGCATAAACCACGTTTTTCATTAATTTTTGAAGAGTGTGACCAACATAATAAACGTCAACGTGCAAACCATAGACATAAAAAAATGTATTTGTACATAATGTGAACGCACAAATAACAAAATATTTTTTTTTTGTTACGACTTATAATTTGTTATGAGTAGGGAACGGATTTGAATGCAAATTGCATTTTTTTCTGAATGTTTAAAAAAAGGGGCGTACCCAAGGGGAGGGGTTTCGGGTCCGGACCCCCCATTGAAAATTCTACATACTCTATGGTTTAATAGTAAATAGTATATTTTAATTTCCCATTATCTTCAATATACAGTGTCGCAACAATTGGGCGTTCAAAGTATTCAATGCACATGGATCTCTGGTTCATAGGGGCTTCCCAAAGTAGAAAATTGAAGATAGTCTTTTTCAAAATATATCTAGCCAATATAGGTATTCGTTGCTTTCCAGTGGCTCGTGCTTCGAAAATATTTTGATTTTTTGTATTTGATTTTCAATACATTTATTATTAGCATAAATGGATGATAATTAATATTATTTAAGTACCTGGTATTTTAAAATTAATCAATAAACAATTCGATTTTACGGTAAACGGGTATCAAAGATATCAGTAATTCTTTTTCATGGAAACCAGGTGTGATATAAGATTATGGCTGTTATATTATTTAGTATTTTAGTGCCTATTTATAGTTTTGTTGTCTATTAATAACTTAAAAGACGTATTAAAACATTTAAAAAACCAAGGTATGCTAAATTCAGAATATGAAGATAAGTTTGATGAAATGTCAGCATAACTATTTAAGAACTAGCTTAAAAACATAGAATGTAAGCCTAAAGGTCGACGTTTAAGCACTGATGTAAAATAATTTGCACTTACTCTTCATTATTCTTCGCCTAAAGCTTATTAATTTTGCCGGTCAGTTGGTAACAATACATATATAAAATATTAAGATATTTTATATATGTGGGTAACACACTGTTAATTAACATGGCTTAAAGCTTATTATAGTAATATATATATATATATATTATTAATTCATAAATATTTGGGTATTTTCTAGATTTATCTTAAGATTGCCTTACGGAATCGGATCAGTAATCAATGGAAACCCTGGATTTTTAAGTGAAGTTTTGTCATGTCTTAAAAATTTACCAATATTTGATAAAGATTTAAATTTAGTGTTTGATCCAATGGCCATAAAGAAACAAATTATACGAGACAAAAAACTTGATAAATTTGATAAATTTCTCTGATTATGGCAATTAATGATGGGTATAATCGAATAATTTCAATAATTGAATTATTAGTATTCAAGACATTTTTATAATCGAGAGATGACTCGAAATAATCATACGAAATGTTCAATTTAAATATAATATAATTTTATTTATAAATGTTCTGAGAAATGTTTGTTGTTTTGTGGTTGAGTAATTCAAAAGTTTTAGCTATAGGTAATGTAAATAACAAAGAATAACTGTATACCCCATCAATATTTGTCTAACAACCAATCCCACGAGTAGCACAAGTCGAAAATACAGACTCTAAGCGAATAACTAGTATTTACTTATTCGATTATGAAGATTAAAAATGGTATTTCTCCCTCACTCCTCGTTCCATGAAAATCTTTCGAAATCAAGAATTCATTGTTTTTCAAATAAATGAGATATCACTCGAAATAATCTCTTGGTTATATAATCAAATTATTATTTTCATAATCGAGACATCGCGATTGTGTATCTCGATTACGCCTATCACTAATGGCAATGAATTAAATTTAGAGGGAAATAATGTACCAGCAATTGAGGTCCTAGTTTTCATGTTAGTCAGTTTGAAGGGGAAATGGAATTATCTTGTAGGTTATTTTTTTCAATATAAAATAAACAGTTCTACTCAACCAGAGCTTATAAAATAGCTTTAACGGTTACATGTGATGCAGGTCTTAGAGTTTGAAAATATAGGTGCTTATGGTAATATAAAATGTTAGATAGATTATCCTGTTTCTGGAAAGTTTTTTTTGTGCCAGATGCCTATCATATGCTAAAGTTAGCCAGACACACTCTGGGAAACACTAGAGCAGTGGTGAAGCACGAGTATTTAAGTTGGGGAGGCATTAAAATAATACGTTACCATTCATAACTTTATATTTATCTATAATAAAAGGGACACGGTCTTTTATTTTTTATTTTATATATTTTTTCGTATGAGTTGTTGACTATTCCATTATTCAACATTTCATTAATTAAATCAAGCATAGTGGCGAATGATAATAGTACAATATTTTAATATTTAGATACAAATATCACATCAGAAATAAATAAATCGTAAAATAAAAACCAACCAATAACTACGATAAAAAAATTGCGTTGAACGATAACTCATCAACGCGAAAAGCATTGACAATTATAATAATGTACCTATATTAAAATGAAATAATAACTACGAACAATACACGAGACATGTCTCATAGCGCAATGATAATCCCCACTCAATAACCTATTCCCCCTGCACACTGTGCCTTGAAAAACGAGACGCTGCAACGTGTCGTCTCATTATATTAATTTTTATATCTGTATTTGGATGTTTCTTTAATTAATCATTACGCCAAAACGGACGAAAGCTCGCGTGCACGATCCGCAACTAATCTATTTTTAGAATACTAATACGGTATGACACAAAAGTAAAACTATGATAAATATTGAAATATATATTATTTATAAATAAATAAAATATAATAAAATCAAATTATGTATCCGTATTAAAAGTGGGTAGACATTGTCTCATTGTCTCCTATGACGCTTCGCCACTGCACTAGAGTATTATCTACTAAAGGCCCTATTAATTGGAATTATTTTGAAAAATCATATGAAGTTTAAAACAATCTTACATTAAAGTTACCCAATAAAATAAACTAAAACATATTATGTGGCCTCAAAATAAAATGAAGGTTAAGTTGGCGGCTCAAATGTTAAGTAGTTCTACAGCAGACGCATTACATTTTTTTGAAAGATATTTGTGTGCAAGGATTTCAACATTTAAATCCTACAGTTAAATTTTGTCAGACTATTAATCATATTTTTATTTTTTTATTTCCAGAAATTCCTTTGGTAAAGGAGTGAAACCCTCCCCCTTTTATTCTTCAAACATTTTCAATTTAGAGACTGTTATACCATTAGTCAATAATCTATTTACATTAAAAGTAAAAAAATAATATACCAAACTGCTAAAAAATCATTTGTAATTGGTTTTGCAGTGGCTATAAAGTCATTATTTTTAATAGCTAAGTTAATATTTAATCAAAATCCACTTTATAAGTTTTCGTAGGATTATATTGAAATATTGTTTGTTTGTTTCAGACAAAGATTTAGAGCAAATAGTAATCCTAACATACTACAACTTAAAGTGAGTGCTCGACTTGAGGGGGGACGCAAGGGACGGATTACCCCAACTACTTTTCAGAAATGTTAGCATACCCCTACTATTATTGTTATAATTATAACGCTTAACAAGTTTTGGGGACGTTCTTTTTTTTAAAGTAAATAGAGTCCCCCTTCTTTAATTTTTCCAAGTCGAGTATTGCTTAAAGTTGCTCTTAAACAAATATTATTAAAAAATGTAAAACAAATGGTAACTGTAACAGTTTTTTATGATGATGTTTTTGGAGCACTGTTTAAGTTTAAATGGAATAAAAAAAGAAGATAACACCGGTGAAATAAGTTTTGAAATTATTGATAAAATTGACAAAGAATCTTTGAATAGAAGTATCTTACTTAATTATACCAATTCGACATGAGTAAGGATAAATAAAATATTGTTATATAACTACATAGGGTACCTATGTAGTTTGTAAAATTTCAAAACATATTGATTGTGTTATTTACATCCAATCTCTACTTTTAAGTCAAACTTCTATTGATCGTAATTATCCTGTAACTCAGTTGTATACTAAATTAACTTCTATAAAAAATATTGGTGGCTTATTTTTATCTTCAGAGTGTTCATATAAAGTAATTATAGAGGCAGAAAATACTATTTGTATTGTACTAATATCTTAATACAGATCAATGTACAAAACAAAAAATAATGGTGTTATTAATAAATTTGCATTGGATTTAAATAATTTTAATAGCTTAAATTGTGAAAATGTAGTATTATTAGACAAACCTGATAAAATATTTTTAAGCGTTAGATTGCAATCATACGTTAAGTAATTTTCTAGTGACATTTTAAATATGATTAGTCAAAGACAAAAAATTAACAAAAACGATATTATTTTATAATCAATAAAGTATATAAATATGTATTGTATATTTGTATTACATGTTCAATGCTATTTTAGGCCACTAAATTATACAATATTATTACTTTGTTTTTATTGGCAAATATAAGATTATTATCATGTCGTATTGATAAGAAAATATGTAAATATTGACCTACACGCATATAGTGGCTAACTTCAATGTTCGATGTCTTGTTAAATTTTTACAGTAACCATTTGTTTTCCATTTTTTAATAATATTTGTTTGAGAGCAACTTTAAGTTGTAGTATATTAGGATTATTATTTGCTCCAAATCTTTGTCTGAATCGAGTTAATAAAATTTTAATATGTTCCTGTGATATCTTATAATATATATTTATAAAGTGGATTTTGATTAAATATTAAATTAGCTTTATGACTACTGCAAAACTTCATTTTTACACATATTAAGTATTAGCATCATTATGTCAATCTGTAAATTTTAAGAAACCTGCTTTTAAATTTCAAATATTTTGATTACAAAATTTCAAATTGTATTTAAGTTAAATGTATTTGGATCATCGTAATGTTTAACTTATACACATTGGCTTATTCTTCAGCGTTTTTTTTTTTATGATCGAGGGATATAGTTTTAAAATATACTATTATTTTGTTGTTTATTTTAATTATTTTTATTACAATTATTATGTCAGGTCAACAAAATTATTTGTTTAAAAGTACTTTTTTTGTATTAATTTTAGTTTTCTAAACTTCACTTATATGAACTTAAGTATGTAAATTTTTAACATTAGTACATCAGATATCATTAATCAGTTAGCCAAATTATTTGATTTAAATTAACAATATTAAATTTATAGAATCAATAAGAACTATTATTACAACTCATAATGAATTGAATGATAAATTCCATTTAATTTAAATACAAATTTAATACAAAAATGTTGGTTCAATATGTGTGAAAATAAAATATAATTAATAGCGAACGAAATAATTTTATTAAAATATATGTGTCTGGTTGAATATGAGTTAAAAAAAATCCAAGTATATGTCTCTTAAATCTAATTATTTCATAAAGCATTTCAACAAAATTATAAAAATCAAGAGAGTAAATTCCATTCTTATAAAACTCTTTAAATAGAATTTATTTTTTTATATCACAAATCATGTCAAATTGTTTATAACTAACGTAGATCTTTTGTTGTTCCTTCTGAATAATTATACATGCAATGATTAATATATTATTTTCATCTCAGTTTTTAATTGCTTTTTATGGCATTGTTTATAGCTATAGATTTTTATGATCAATGGTCAAAATAGATCCATAATAAACTATATTTTTAATAATGAATTATTTCAGAAACCATATTGGGTAAATATAGTTTATTTGTTATGATTAAATAAACAATTTAATAATAATAATAGAGCAGACAACTTACCCTTTATATTATTTGACTTAACTTTAAATTTCCAGTCACAATTAGTAAAGTAGAATGTTAATTCATAAAGGATAAATCTAATAAAAACTATTTACACCATTATACTATAAGACAATATATGATTATATTTTATTTTATTTACTAGTAAAACTAGACTATAGATAAATAATAACATTATACTAATAACTGTTATTATATATCTATAGACTATTATATATATACTTGATGAATTAAGCAATATAGTAATATAGATTTTTTAAAACCATTAACTAACCATGGTTTGAGACGTTCATCAATCACGTATGTCACATATGGAACCTATGTTATCTTCCTAATCCAGAAGTTTATAATACAGCTTAATTCTCACTAGTCCACATTAAATTGGAAAATATTCAGATGAGTTATATTTTGTGTAACAAATATATGGAATTAAATACCAGAGAATACTTTTAGTTACAATTAATATTTTTATAAATAAAAATATGGTTTCAAATTTAATTAATTACAATTACAGAGTTGAAGGTATTTGTACATAAAATTAAGAATAATATTAATCTAAACTTATTGAAATATTCATTTTAAATTAAATTTATAAATAAAAAAAAAGAATTATTTTTATGTTTCTGATTTCTAATATCTTATACATTTTAATAAGTTAAAACAACAATTTAGGAATATTTGGTTACAAAAAAGTATATACATATGTATATATATTTAAATAATAATATATATAAATATAAATTAAAATGTGTAATTTTAATTTATATTAATAGATAATATATATATTTCTAATTATTTCTTTTTTTTTGCAACACTTACATTTTTTGCATTAAAATTAAATCAAAATATGTACAGAACAATATCTTTTTACAACAATATTACTCATATGTATACTCGTAACAAATATTAAAAATAATTTAATAAACAAGACAACGTATATTGAGTTTAATAAATACAATTATTAGTACTTTAAAATAATAATCAACGACAATCTGGACAGTACCAATTACCTTTAGGAGCGACCGTTATACCCACACAATCAAAATGAAACCATTCCACCCTACAATTTGCATTATCACATGCAATCATTTCAGATACTTCATCATATGGGCATCTACAGTGACAATATAATCTTTCAGTGCTCTGCACAGCTTTCTGTTCAACAAATTTAGGAAGTTCAATCACTAAATTTCCAGAATCACTGTCAGTATCATTTGCAATAGGAGGCACGACAGTTTTACTTAATCTAACATCAACAATAGGTCTTGACTGTTGCGACTGTGTTAATTTAGTAATAGGATGTTGAAGTAGAATAGGTGAACTTAATTTGGATTTTCGTTTTTGCTTTTTTTTCTTTGAAGATGGAACATGAAGAGAACATTCTTGGGTTAGAGATGAATCTCCATTTGCTAGTTGCTCTTCTTCACTACTGTCATAACCAAAAAATTTTCTTTTTTTGGGTTGTCGTTTGGACTGTCGAGTGTCATTTGACAATATGTTTGTTTTTGTAGAGTTTATTTTACAAGTTGTATAAGAAGAATTTACTGTAAGAGGAGAAGGAGTATTTGTAAACTCTTTGGACAATTGAGTAACTTGTATTGCTGTCTTTTGTTTTGATTTACGTTTTGTTTGTCGCTTATTAAGTGCTGAAGAATTGAGAAGTTTTTTTGTACTTGGCTGAGTGTAATAACTACTATCAACAGTTTGCTCATGATATATAGTTGAACTCAATTCATCTTTTACATTATGTAAATTGTTATTACCATTGCATATTTTAACTGAAATTTTATTTAAATTATTCTCAATGCATTCTTGATTTGCAGTAGGTAATAATAAACCATCGTATAATGAAGATAAATTATTAGAAGACGATGAATAATCATTATTATATAAGTCATAATTATCAGTTACTTTAAATTTATCATGAGTTAGACCCACCATATTATTAGTTCCCAATATTTGAGATTCAACATCTACATTAATTTGATGAAGTTTATTTAATGAATTAGACAATTTAAAATTATAATCATTAGATGTAGATAAATGAGATAATGTTGGGTTAATTTTTGGTGAAGATAATGGATTTTCTAAATTTAATTGTGGAATTGTTTGAGTATTCCCATCGGGATGTAAAGGTACTGGATTAATATCATAGTAATCTTCATTGTCTGTATTTGAAAATTCACTTTCTAAGTCCGATTCTAATGCACACAAATTGAAATTTGCTACTTTTTTGGCACTTAAAATCTTGACTTTTTTTTCTTTTTTCTTTTTCCTGTGTTTTTTTGGACTTTCAACTATTGGTTTTTTCTTTTCTTCTGCATCAGAATCAGATGAAGAAGAATATGATGCTGAACATGAACAATTTGAACCACAAGAACTAGATGAAGATGAAGAGTTACAATGTGATGAACAAGATGATCTTTGGCATATTAAATTGTTAAATGAATTATTTAATACATTTTCATTACCATTAACAACAGCTGTTAATTCATCAAAATACTGAGGAGATTTTACAATTTCAGGTTGAGGAGTAGAAGATAATAAGGTATAGTCATGATCTAGTAATGCAATATGGACTAATTCTTTTTTTTGTTTACTTACATAATCCCAATAATTAGCACTTGGACTTGGTGACTTAAAACTTTTTTCTGGTTTATGTCGAGGTGTTTTCTCAGTTTCACTATCAGATGAAAGATTTAATGGAGGAAGATTATAGTCATCTCCTTTTTTCTTCTTCTTCTTCTTTTTCTTTTTCGTGGGAGATATAGATTCCATATGTATTATTTCATGCTTCTTTAGTAATTTTTTTGAAATAAATTTATTATGACAAGTATTGCATTCATATGGAATATTATCTGAATGCCATCGCTCATGAACTCTTAATAACAATGCACTGGAAAATGTCCTTTTACATTCATCACAGGTAAATACTGCAGGTGGAACACAAAAATGATATGTGTAAGGCCATTTTTTTGTTAGACATAATTTACATTCTTTACTATCCCTATTATGTTTCCAAAACATATGCTCAAAAATATCCTTTTTACTAAGATAAGTTATATTACATTTTAAACACATGTGTCTCATTTTATGTTTATTAACATGTAATGCTAAACTTTGTTGATTAGGGAATGTTTCCAAACAATAATCACATGCATTGTGTGCTTTTCGTAAATGAACCATGCATCGAAATGCTGATGGAATTTGACCTTGGCCACAAAATAAACATCTAAATGATACATTTTGCCATACTCCTAGGTCAGCACCTGGACATAAATGACAATGGAGTTCACCATAATTTGAAAAAGTTATTTTACACATCATACAGTCATATGTTTTTCTTGAATGAACACTTCGTTTATGAGAGTTAACTTCTTTTATCAGTTTTGATGTAAATTGACAGTTGAAACAATAAAAAATATTATTAAATGGTACATGCATTAATTCATCAGTAGAATCAAAATTTTCTGAATTTAAATAAAGATTATCTAATAAATTCAAATTAGATTTCAATATATTAACAAAATCATCAGACGATTCATTTTTTACTGTCATAAAACGATGTTTTTCAATCATATGTAATGCTAATTGTTTACCATTCACAGCAATACAAGTAGAATTGTGACAATATACACATGTCAAACATGATGTTCTAATGCATTCTTTTAATATAACATTTAATTTCATATCAGTCAATTTATGATCTAGAGTTAAAGCCATAACTGGCAGATTATTGTCATTTTTAATATTTTGAAGTGTTTCTGATCCATTTACCCAAGGACTTTTTTCTGATAAAACTGTAGACATGCTTTTGATCCCTAGTTTAAATTCTTCTTCAACATTAGATAATGTTTGTGAAGATTTATGTAAAACATTAATTTCATCAAACGATGGTTCAATATTTTCAAGAATATCTACATTAGGAAGAACATTGTCACAACTTGATTGAGTTGTGGAATAATTTGAATGATAAATATCATCTTCTGAAGAACCTAATTTCCTTACAGTTTTGTTATCAGAATCATCAGTAACAGATATATCAGAACAACTTAAATCTTGCAACGTGCTTTCAAAGAGTTCTTCAGCTTCAACATCATAGATAACATTGTGTATAATATCATTGATAATTTCATTAATTTCTTCATCTTCTCTGCGTTGCTCATAATTTTTAGTACCCAAAACAATATCCAATACATCAGGATTATCTAAAAATAACTCGTCTTCTTCTGAACTACTATTTGAAAATTGAGAAATTGAAGTTGGTGGAATTGGAAGTTGAGACAAATATAGAGGCTGTGCGAAATATCTTTTATTTACACTTTCGCTAAATGCATCTTGTGATTTGTTAAGATTATCTGAAGCTACTAATTGATGAATATCTTGTATGTGATCTATTAAGTCACTATGTATTTTAAATCTAGCTCTACAAATTATACAAAAATACTGACGGTGAAATTCCTTGATATGATCAAACAACTTCATTCTATGAAAATTCTTTCCACAAATATCACATTTACTAATCCTACTATGTAATGACATATGTCCGTATTTACCATTTGGCCGTTTTACTTGTTTATAACTGCTAGATTTGAAAGTATTATTCAAATTATTTCTCATGGCCATCTTCATAGATCAACATCAATGAACTAATATACTTGATAGCAAAATAATAAATCTGTAAAATTAAATTATAACCATGAATAATAAATATATCATAAAGATAAAATATTATACAAATAATCTATAACTATTATATTGCAAAATTAAAAAAATTAATTCATTAATTAAGTCAAAATTTTTATTTGTGCCAAGTGATTTCAGCTATTATAGGTTTTAATTTATAAATATAAAAACTAATATTATCATTAGAAAATTCAGTAATATAGAATTTAAAAATTTAATTATATAGTAATATTAAGCATTTTTTGATAATTTATTATTAATTGATGATTAATAAGTCTCAGATTTAAATTAATATATTATTTTTATTTTATGACCCTACCCATAAAATATATAAAATTACAAAATATTTTAATTTTTAAAATTCTTAATCATAAACTAACTATATAAACTTCCTATTTATTTAATATTATAGCATTTAAATTAATAATAAAAAGTATTAATTGATTTTATATATTAAATGTTATATTAAAAATGTAAACATTATTGGTTTGAAAAATAAAAAAAAAATTGCATTGAGCAATTAAATAATTAGCTATTAGCAAAAATAATAAATTAGTTTTTTCTAATTTGTATAAAATAATATGATACAGTATGATTTTGGTAAACTTGCTATGCAATAGTCTGAACAACTGGTAATTTAACTTATTTTTCAATCATTATTGATATTACCATTTAACGTTGACAACAATGATCACGGTAGAAATTTTAACTAGGTATATATTGATAGAGAGTTGGTTGCATCATTAATTCAAGTACTTTAATACTTCTACATACATTTACCAACAATTAATCATGACATTATGTTTTAAATTATACTTTTAATTAACATTGCGATAATACAATATCTTCAATAATATCTATTCAGGGTCGGACAAGTTGTACTGTAAGTCATGAAGTCATGTATATATACCAAATACATCAAAATAAAGTTTATTCATAAAATTAAGTTTAAAATAGATAGTTGAAATGTTAAGTAAGGTTTAGTTACTGCATAATATAAAAAAAACATTTATTTAAAATACCGAATAAACAGAAGTTTATAGTCAGTAATATTGCGAAACATAAATTTGGAGGGAAAGCCTCTCATAGAAAAAAAAAAAAAACTAAAAGAATCTAAGATATAAAGGGTATGAACACTTCAAAATAATATAATAAGCCAAAGAAAATATATTACAATATATTTGCCATTAAGCTAGAAATGTTAAAAACAAATAACAATATGATCATCGGTTGGTGAATATTTTTGATAAAAATAACAATAAATAAATGTTCAACAACACTTAGTAGATTGCCGAGACCGATTAAAATGAGAAAATAAAACCTAGTTGTGTGAGGCTAAAGAAAACCAAATCAATATAGTCGGTGTATACTGTAAATGGAAAAGGCGTACCTGATGAGGATAAAACGGATAGTGTTTACAGGTTATCATCAATGCTTCAATAATATGTAAAAACGTTCCATAGAGAATGTTAGAACATTTTATACACAATCACCGTTATATGAATAGAAAATATTTTTGAGTAGGTATTCAAAACAAACGAACCCGTTTTGTGTTTATTTCCGAGCAATAGATACCCCTCTCCGGGCGCGGAAAATGGCGTCGCCTAGCATTTCAGTATCACTGCTTTCGACTGAAAAACTAATTTGAATACTCCAACGTACTCGAATTCCACTTCACCGCCAGAAACTTTATCATGAAAAATTCGTGTGTACGAATCGATTTAATACTAAAATAAATTAATATAATAAAAAAATTGATGTGCAATGTAACGTTAACACTACGTTTGACACTACCTCGTGTCTTCGCCTTTGTATTTGTACTAAAGTTTTTATCATTTTTATATATAACGTTGAGGTCCTTTTGGAGCGTGTTAAAACGTTTAACATCACAAATCACAATCGTGATATTTATGTTTCAATTGCATGCAAGTATGTCCAGTAATTAACAATATTAGTGAAAAATGCCTTTTGTTCTATGGTTAGTGAAATTTAAGGTTAATGCAGATTGCTGATTGTAGACCAGGCGTGTGGTTATGGTGAATTTTTAACCGTGACGTTTACAACTTCTGTGGGTAAGACTGTTGGCGATATCACTATTGAAAAACCTTTATCACGCAACAAATTAGTAAACAGTTGACGATCATCTGGATAATAGTATTATGCATAAAAGCATGCGTCATATTTCATTTTCATTATGAACGTATTTTATGATGTTTGTTTACTCTTGATTTAGTGAAATCGATTTAATTAATTATCTATAATTTAATTAGACTTCATCGGCTGTGTTGATATCGTTCGGTTATTGTTTAAATGGTTGCGATTATCAACTAAAGTACCTAGTTATTCTTGTTAAAAACAAATTATTCTATTTCGAGAGTAGTTTCTCGTCAACTATTGTGTGACTAATTTTATTTTCTTCGTGTAAGTTTCTTCAAACTAACTTCTTAAAATATCATGATAGACATATTTTAGTTTATTAATTATCAATGTAGTTTTGTCTGGAATTTTCCTACATTTACTATCAGGTATTTGTTTTTATTCACATAACATTTATGATTATTTTTTATTATCGTTAACATAATGTGTTATTGTTTATGAGTTACAGATTAATATAAAATCATAATGGTTTATCCATTGCAATATTACCGTAGAGAAATGTTAGAAGCGTATGTACGTTTCCAAAATAATACAGATTATAATGTTGAAGTAATTTGGATAAAAGACAAAAAAGAAGAGAAATATAGTATATTGCCACCTAAATCATTTTTGGATGTGAATACATATTCTTTACATTCATGGATCTTCAGGTTTGTGTATAAAAACTAATTTGTATTTTTTTGTAATATCTGTTATTTGTAGAGAATATTTATTAAAATCTCCAATGAGTGTTGCTGGTAAAGAAATATTTAAAGCCAGTCCTTGGCTTAAAGAATATCAGCGCCTTTCATTTAGTCATCCAATCACTTCACCATTGAGAACAACTGTTCCAATTGATGCACCAGTTTTGGATTTACGACAACTATGCCTATTAAAGGTGGTAGATATGTTGAAATCAAAAAATGATGTAAACGAATTAGAATTACCTAGAACACTTCAAAAAGAATTAGCACAAATGATTTCAAATAGAAATGAATTGCCTTATTTTGTTTAGTTGAAACATGCTATTTATTCAATTAATGTAAATTCTAGTATTTGGTTTATGTGCATTTTGGTTAACTATACTTGTTAAACATTTTTAATTATGTTATATTTTCCATTGATATTGTAAATAATGTTTTTAAAAATGTGTATTATTATCTGTACCAATGATAGTAAAAATATAATTTCTTTATTATTCAATTATTGAATATTTTATAAAATGATTATTCCGAATTTAATATTAATTCATGATTAATAAAAATGCACACATCCATGAATCTAAAAAGAGGGTAAAACTTCAATCAAATAGTGATGAAAAATTGTGTTCCTATTTGTTTTTTTCGAAATTTGATATTAATACATATTAAAGTGAAAGATAGTAATGAGGTAGAGTAAGAGATTTTGGTTGTGGTTTTACTGTCAAAATTCGGTAACAGTTCAATATGTGATCTACGAATATTAGTTGACTAACTAATAAGATTGTATTTATCTAAGTATTTTTTTCTTAGTTCAAATATTATTCTTTTTACCAATAAAATTATATTTGTCGGTTTCTTTTAATGGGGTTTTGTCATTTTAGACATCTTATACTATTTTTGTTAACATACTTGCTTTTACTGACCTCATTTTATGATCACTGATCTATATATCAAATGGTTAAGCACTACATTTTTTATTGACCTGGAAACAGGAGCACACCCTCAATAAATTTAAGACTTTTGAAGAATTTTAAAATTCAAATTGTTGCAACTATATGGTTATATAATAAGTGTAAATAATAGGTGTAAAACAATAAAATATTGTAAATTGATTATTTAATTATATTCACATAGAAAATGTAATAAAATAATTTCATATAAGAACAGGAAAACTTGATGTTTAACTTAGTTATAATTCTAATTACTTTGACACACAGATTATTACTTTGAAAAAAAAAAAAATATACAATGAACACACATTGAATTAAAATACAATTTTAAACAATTAATGTATCATCTAACTCTTCAACTTTGGTGTCCATTTGAATTGAAACTTTACGTAATACTTTATTTATAACATCATTTAATGCCTCACGAGCACCTGTGTCCAATAGATTTAAACAAGCCTAAAATAAAAAATTAACAAAATAAAATATAATTGTTCAAATACATATATCAATTTTAGGACATAATTACACAGATATTTTTTACCTCCATTTCAGGTCCAGGCTGCATTAACAATTTCAAATAAAAAATATTATATTTGAAAATAAAATGAGCAATCAATATAAATTATTTACAGGTATTAAAGTTATTTAACATTTTAGCAATAAAAAAATAATAGTAAATTATTTTTGATGTACATTATACAGTTAAAATAACTTAAGTATACACTGTATACAGATAATTCTTTATTATAAATTCTATTTAATTTACTTGTAAAGTTGTATCGCCCTGTTGCAACTTAAGAACAGTAACAAGCGCAATTTCACTATTTGATTTGACATAACAATTCTTTTCTTTAGTGCCATTTACTAACATTGGAATGGTGGATTTTAAGAATTCTGGGGATAAAGTAACACCAGATTTCCCTAAATATGAACAGATATGAGCAACTAATTGCTTAACTTCATTACTGGATTGATTCATCATCTATAATTAATTTGAAATATAATAATTAAAAAAGTTAATGAATAAATATCTATATACTTCACATACTCTTATAAATGGACTTAAAAGTTGAGGAGGAATCGTAATACCAATATTCATTAAATGTGAAAATAAATACCCGCAACTTCGAACTCCATTCATTACAATAGAAATCTAAAAATATAAACATATTTAATTAAGATGTTAATATATAATAAAATTAAAATATTTATAACCTTATCAGCTTGTAAGTGGCATAAAATTGTTTTGATGACTTTATCACTATATACTGAACTAAATACTGTATCTGGGGATTCTTTAAGAGCAACAAACAATGCTGAACTTCTACCATGTCTTAATATTGGATCTATTGAAGGATCGTCTACTATAAAAAAAAACATAAGTTAAATAAATATTCTGTAAAAATATATAAGTTTTAAATATTTACTTAAAATATGATCATTCAAAGCAACATTTAATTGTTCAGGAGATAACCATCTACATAAAGCACCAAGACAACCAGCAGTACCACTTCTAATAGTATCTTCTGGGTTTCCAAGTCCTTCTCTTAAAGTCATAAAGACAGTTCTTCGAACTTGATCTGACATTTTATCACCAGCAGGAGAAATAACTCCACGTAATGCTTGAAGCATTGTTTCTCTAAAAAAAAAAAAAAAAAATTAAAGAAAGCAGATGAAATAAATAAATTTTAATTTTGTTAGTTAAAACAATTAAATACTTTATGGTTATATCTTCTGAATTTTTTACTCCTGAATGTAGGTCAACAAAAATAGTTTCTGTGCGAGAATGAACTACAATAAGATGGCCAAGAGCATTAGCTGCTTTGAGCCTAACTTGTCTGTTTGGGTCTTGTAATGCTTTCAAAAATGTTGTTTGCAACTGAGGTAAAAATTGCTTTAAATTATTACCAGCTTTGGCTAGTAGTAATGCAACGGTCTCTAAAATTGCAGACTTTATATTCCATGTATAACGTTCGTTTAAAATACGAATAAGGGGTCCAGTCATATTAAGCACAGGAGATGTTAATCCTTCCTTTGCAGCTACTTTAACCACTTCTCCCCAACCTTGAGCTGCTTGCTCTTTAATTTCAGGACTGCCATTAAGAATTGCTTCCCTAAAGATAGGAACAAATGGATCAGCTCCCTAAAAATAAGTATTATATATTAGAAATAATTAATAATTTAACTTAAAATAAATCACATGTATGAAGAATTATTCTAAGTTTACATATAAAAGATATAAAATTACTTCAAACTTTTCTCATTATTTTTTGCAGCTTATATTAATATTTATGTTAAAATGATATATATATTATACAAACATATTTCATTAGGTTGAAAAAATAAAAATGTATTTGATAAGATTAATTACGAGCACATAAGTAAAATATTTTTATTTTATTATTCACTTTTGGAATGCAGAATCCTGGAAGATATTCTAAATGCTTAAAATCACTCATTACAAATTTAATAGCTTGACGTATTTCAAATACTAAATGGTTACTTTGCTTTGTATCTACAGACTGAAAATAAATATAAATATAAATTTAAAAGTACATGGTTATAATATATATATATATATATAATACTTTGCAAACTGCATTTAAAGCTTCCCAGGCTAATTGTAAATTTTTTTCATCTTGATCTTTAAATTGATAAATAATTCCATGTAAAAGTTTTGGAACATATGAACTATAGTCTGCCTTTGTATATGTGCAAAATGCAGCTAATAACTGTAATGCTGATTGTTTTTGAGAAATATTTTCTGCTTGTGTGGCATCTAATAATAAATCAACCATTGTTCCAGCATCATCACAAACTGCTAAGACAACAGCTTGACAGTACACTAATTCCTAAAAAAATTATTTTTTTTTTTTATAAAAAGTAATAGAAAAGTAAATAAAATAATCAATTTTACCTCAGCTGCAGATTCAGTTTTGGATAAAGCTGTTAATAAGGCAGGTAATATTTTATGTAAATACTTATTAAGAGCTTCACCAGCAACAGAAGCTAATATTGATAAAGCTTTTGTATTAATAGGTGGTTGAGTCAACTGAGGTATTAAATAGGGTAGAACTACTCTAGATTTAACTGCCATAACTTGGCGTAATCCATCTAAAGTTCTTTCAGCAATTTCTGCATCAGGATTGTTCTGTAAAATATTTTTTCATAATAAATTCATAATTAAATATTAATTTATTTTCCATACCAAATTATTTAACATGGCCGGTAAAATGTCATCTAATGCACGATGTCCAACAGTTGAATGTAGACTATCAAATGTTTTAGCGGCAGCTTGTCTTACAGATGGTAAAGGGTCAGCTAATGCTCGACTAAATAGTAAAATAATTGTCATACAAAAAATTTGAAATACATTTTTTTAAATCTTATAAAAATTACCTGACTGTTGGCACTAAGCTATCTACAAAGGTTAATACCATATCTCTACTAGTAGATGCCATGATTTCTGATAAACCAATACAAACTCCTTGTCGTTGATCAGCTTGTTCAGACTCAAGACCTTTTTCTAAAATTGGAATTATATCTGGAAGTACTCGTTCTCCAAGTTTTCTTACTAGATCCCCAAGAGTTCTTGCAGCAACTTGTCTTTTATCAAAACTAGTACTAGCCAAGCATCCCAATAACAGTGTAAATAATGTTGGCAATATTTCTCTTAAAGTACGTGGAGTATTTGTAACAACTACTTTCCACACATGTAATGCCGCTTGACGTACCATTAATGCAACATCAGAACGGCCCATATATAAGCCAGCTAATACACGGTTTCGTCTCTCAGCTCCTAAGGTACCAATTATAGCCTAAAATATATTTAATTTACTTTTAGTGAGGAAGTTGATCATACACATACTTATAAATAATAATTATTAAAACTATTACATTGAAATCTAATAACTTAATTATAAAAATGTATGAACCTTATGAGAATGTTCTGTTCCAAAATTATCATCATCACTAGCAGTTTCAGTACTCATTTTACCTGATACACCAGATATACGATATAATAAATCACCAAGTAATTGAACTGAACTGTAAAAGTAATATTTAAAAATAGATATATTAAAATATAATAAGATTCAATTATTGAAAAATATTAAATGTTTCTTTTCATTTTCATAATATCTAGTTGTAAAAAGATAAATTTATTAATTAATAGTTATAATTTCATAAGAAATTTAAATAACTTTACCTAAATCTAATACGCCAATTGTCATCAAACAAACCACGTTCAAGTTCAGGTAAAAGTAACTGAATAGCAGATTCAGCATACATATTTACTATTCGTTGTCCTGCCTTTAAGGCTGTTTCACGAACAAATTCATTTTCATCTGCTAAAGCCTAAATTATAAATTTTATTATTTTTAAAATTTACTATACAATTACTAACTAAATTATTTAAGTAATTATATATAATTATAAACAAGATTACAATTTTGTAACATTGATAAACTTTTTCATACAATACTTTATAAAATTATATAAAGTACTTATACAGACACTAAATAAGTATTTTTAAAATATGTATTGAAAATTTCAATAAAATAAAAAAATTGTCCACCAAATTATTTTTATGATATGAAACTTACTTTTAAAATAGGTGTAATAATTTGATTTATGTAAGGAATAAAATCATCATTAAATACACCAGGCATATATATAAACATCATAATATAACCATCTTTTACTTGAGGAGCTATATCTGTACGCTCTGCAGTAGCAATAATTTCTATAAAGAAAAAATAAAAATATTTTATATAATTCATTAAACTAAGTTAATACATGTTATATATATTTGCATACAATTTACTTTCTAGATATTTTATTGCACTTTAATACAGCACATATTTTTAAAAAAATATTTTGTTTAACTATATTGTAGTACACTGTACTATATCATACTTAATAAATAATTTTATGTCATAAAACTCACAATTTATAACATTAATTTAATGTTAAAATTGAATAAACAGATAATAATTAAAATTAATACGCATTAAATGATAGATTGCACACAATGTCTATAAAATAAATAGGTAAATCTTGTATATCGGTGATTATACTCAACAATAGTACTCCAAATTTAAATAATTATTTCGATACATTTTGTATTACTAACCTGGCATTAAACTATGCAGTTTGCTTACTCCAAGTCCACCAACAACTTCACTCAAACCTTGAGCAGCACCTGATCTATCAACTGAACTGGCTTCTGATGTAAGAGTTTGCATTAACCATGGTAACAAATCCTGGAAACTTGTTTCTCCCATTCCACGAACCATGGCTCCAAGAGCACGAGCAGATACTGTACGGACTTCTGGCACAGGATCTAACAATGAATTTTTCAATCCAGGGATAATATTTGGCAAATATGGTGTTAAATCCTTTTGATCAGTTAGTGAATACATGTTGCCAATAATTTGAGCAGCCATTTTTCTAGTTTCGGTAGAACGATCTATAAATGCTCGTTGTACTACTGGCATAATTAAAGCTAAAGATGGAGCATCAATGAAATGAACAAATTTAGTGTTTAACAAAATTTGTAAACAGGGAGCAGTCTTATTTGATGGATTTTGAAGAGCTTCAAGAAGAACTGGTACAATAGCTAGATATAATATAAAATAATTTTATAGATATTTAAAGATATATAATAACAATGCTTTAAAAATACCTTGAATTTCAGGATTTCTTATTACTGATCCAATAACCTTTAAAGCTTGAGCTCCAGCTTCTTGAACACTAATATGCGAGTCACTTAAAACCTCTATTAATTTTGGTACAATACTAGGTAAACAGGATGATAATTGTTTAGGAGCACAGTAAGCCATTGCCCCCAATAACTCCACCGAGCCTAATAATGATGTATAGTAATAGTTTAAGGTAATATTATATCAGAGAAAAATTTAAAATTATTTCTTCTTACCAGTTTTTGTTCTCCATGAATCTCCTTCCAGTGCATTTAATAATGATGGTAAAATTAGTTTTACACCATGAGCTGACAATTTACTCATTATTGCTTTTGAACAGTCATAAGTAGCTGTTCTTACATATTCACTATTGTCACCAAAACATGATAATAGATGTGGTAAGACATGAACAATATATGGTTCAAATAAACGGCCTAATGTGGAACACAACATTTCAAATGCGAATAATGCACCTTCACGTTTTTTATAATTTTTTTTATCTTGAATAGCTTCAGTTAAAGTACTCATAATATCATATTGTTTCAAACTTAGAATACCAAGACCTTTAATAACACCAGCAATTCCATGTGCAGCACC
This sequence comes from Sipha flava, assembly GCF_003268045.1. NCBI lineage: Eukaryota > Metazoa > Arthropoda > Insecta > Hemiptera > Aphididae > Sipha > Sipha flava. The sequence goes on from NW_020273635.1 coordinate 45,930, forward strand.
TTTGCGTTCTCCAAATGATGCTGAATTGAAAAGACGACTGAGAAGCTTTTTTAATATAGCTGAAGCATCATCTTTCACTAATGGCATAAGAGGTGATAAGCAATTAGCAACAGCCTCTTGTACTTCTTGAGATGGTGTAGATAATGCTTCAAGTAATCTATTAGTTATAGGTTTTAATTTTGAATCATCTGAATCCAAATGTCTAGCTAAACTTCCCATACATACAACAACACCTAACCGAACATTATCAAAACTTTCAGAAGAAGTAGCTTTTTTAAGAAATTTCTCAAAAATATTCATCAAACGGTCAACATTATTTTTGCCATGTAAATTTACAACAGATACTGCTGCTTTAAGCATATATTTCCTTACAACATCATTTCTATCATTCAAACTTATAGAAACAAAAAAATTTACTAATTGTATAACCATATCATCACTTAATAATAATGATAATTGTTCTAATGCCATGGCTACACCAACTCGACCTTGCCAATCATCTAGTTCTATATTATCTTCTGGTTTCTAAAGAACAAATATAATACACAACAATTAGTAAAATTAGTAATAAAATTAATTTATAAACCACTATGATATAAATGTATTAATGATTTTATAATTCAAGATCTATGGCTCATGTCAATAAAAACAATTGTACTTAAATAAATTATAGTTTGATTTTAAATATAATTTCCATTTTTAATAAAAATATAGGATAAAATTAACCTAACAAACCAAAGACTTGCCAAAGTAAAAAAAAATAAGCCAAGGGAAATGGTATATTTAAGATGATATACAACTTTGTTAAATTGATTAAATTATAAAAAATATTGATTTATCTACTTAATACTCATAAATTATTCAAATTTTATAACCAAATAATAATTTATTTAAAAATTAGGATTGAATACCATAAAATCTTATTTTAAAAATTCCATCCAAATGTTGATTATTTTAATGAGAATTACATTATTTATTAAATAAACTTTTTCAGTTAAAAATCTAAAGATTTGAATTTTACAATTGTATGAGAAATTAAAATTAATTTTTTTATACAATAATTATTTATAAGTTTTAAATAAAAATATTTTAAAACATACCATTATGTTACTGTTGTACATTAAAAGTAATTTTTTTAATGCAATATTTGTGGAATTTATAGGAGAGTCTTTCAAAAGTGAAAACAGAGCAATAGATACAGCTTTTTGTACATCAGCCACTGGATGAACAACATCTTCCAATAAATTTTCTAGAAGTCCATTCATTTTTATTTCTAATTTTGAAGATTCCCACAGTTTATTTGCTAAATCTCTAAAAATAAAATGAATTATTCAATAGTAAGTCAGCAACTAAATAAATTTAAATTTGACATTAAGTTTATTAAACTGTGCAACTATACCTATTTTCTTCATAAACATCAAATTTAGTAATCCATATTCTTTTTGTAATTTTAAGTATAATTTGATTATCTTTTTTTGCCGTTGGAAAAGCATCTGCTACTTTTTGTAAAGCTCTTATTGCTGTATGCCTTACGTTTCGAGATGGATTTTGAAGTGCTGATAATAAACATACAATTTCATCACGACTAGCTGGATCACATTTTTCATCAGTACAACAACTATCAGCAACTGATAAAAATGCTGAAACAGCTGTATCTTGAAGATTGGATGATGTACGACTAATAATTTCAGACAAAAGCTGAAACATTTCTATACGAGGTAGAAATTTAGGTCGCTGAAGATCTGAACTGCTTTTTGCTTTTGAAGTAGCTTTAGGACGAACAGTGGCTTGATTTTTAATTAATAATAAACAATCATTGACCAATTGATGATTAAACGGTAAATCTAACATAACAGCCCTGATTAATGTGAAGGAATAACAAAATGCTGGCGATGTAAATTCTTGTTCATTTTTTGTTAAATCACAGAATAAATATACTATCCTCATTGTTGCTTTATCTAATGAAAAACATTATAAACAATAAATTATAACTTTATTATTTATTACAAATTAAATAGTTTTTTAATTAAAAATGTTAATTTTTTTACTATAAATGATTACTAATCAATACTCACCAATATCTTCTTTTAGCCAAGCATCATCTAATATACATTTTGGCTTTAATTTTCTGAGAGTATAGTGAGCAATAGCTTTAATAGAAGAATTTGATAACTTAATGCGACCATTTTTAACTTTGGATGAACTTTTTGTTTTTTTTGTTTCATCAGCATTAAATGCACAAAATGCTAAGTCTATAAATACATCTTTTAAAAGTGGTGCAGCTATAATAGATTGGAAATTATAAATAATTCCTGGGATTAAATATCTTAATGACTGAGAAACTAAAAGAGAATTTCCAGCAATAATTCCTCTCATCATAGATACCAAAGTCAATATTTCATCACTCATCTATCAAATAAATACAAATAATTATTGTTAATATAAAAATAGTACATTATAAGCATATACATAGATATATATATATTATACAAAACCAGTCATACTTTACAAATATAATAATACTCCAGGATAAACTTTTATTTATTTGTTTATTTCTATATTCATTTATGAATATTAACCATTTAATACTTTTTAGTTTTAATTTTTTTATTATATATATATAAATAAATATTTTTCTAAATAATTAATATGACAATACTAATATAATATACAAATTATAAAAGTATTATTTGTTTAATAAATAAATTTTAAAATTGAATAAATTATCAAAATGTATGAATTCATGATACATATTTTTTATCTTCAAAATTGTATTGAATCAAAAACATTTTTAATGAGGCATTTAATTTAAAAATCTTAGATACTTACATTTTTCAATTTGTTTCTTATTTTTAATTCTTTTTCTAACTCAATATCCATAGCTTCTTTTTGTTTAATTGAAAGTTCTGGCTTTTTAAGTTTTCCTTCTTTAATTTTTTTAGCTTCAATTTCTTTTCTTAATATTATTTCTTCTTGTTGTTCTTTATATGAATATGCTTTACTTTCTCTTTTCATGTTTTTAATATTAATGGTATTTTCATTTTCTTTACTGAAAAACAAATATAATAATAATTTTAAATAAAATATATTCTGTTAATTTATAACAACATTACTCTGCTAAAACTGATTTGTTGAACAATTCTCCTTCAGGGTACAAATAAATTTCATATTCCATTTCAGTTATATATATATATCTATCATTTTCTTCTAACTGTGATCGAATTTTGTTAATAACTGCAGGAATAAGTGTATCCCCGTTCATTCTTGTTACAGTACTTAATACATTCTCCATACACTAATAATACATTTTAATAATTATATTATTTATTAAATAGAAATAAATAATTTAAATAGTAATTATACAGTAAACTTCTTTGGCTATTATAAAATAACTTTATAATGTTTAATATGTAAAGTTGAAAATGACAATAAAAACTTACACGAGTAGGTATATAATCTTCAATAAGAAGTTTTATCAGTTTTTTTTCATATGATCTGATGAAAATTGATGGTTTCAATTGAAAACGATTCAATATTGTGAGCCATAAATTTGGAGCATAGGACTCTAAAAAATATATAAATATATTTATATATAACAAAACTTACAACATTGGGATATATAACAGGGGCAGCTCCAGAGCCTTGATTATGTGGGGGGGGGGGGGGCAAATTATAATTTTACAAAAACAACAATTTAAGAAAACAACAATTTTTACAACTTAAATTCAAGTCGTCTATTTTTAAAACTGGCAAAAATATCAATAATATGGTTTATATGATCTATAATATCTACTTTATGATATACATTAATTAGACATAATTCTAATAGCCTATCTTCAGTCATCCTTGAACGAAGGTAGGTCTCCGAAGTGTGGAAAAACTCCTTTCAACCATCATACCTCTGTGGCTCCTATCTACATACTTGTGCGTGTCATATGATAATCCATAATATAATATTCATTTTTTGTTAACAATATAAATTTTTTTTTAATACAGTACGGGCTTGAGAGGGGGGGGGCCTTGATATAGAATGCATTAACTAACTAAAATATTGTACTATATACCAATTAAAGGATGGTGTGAAGGTTTCAATGATTCATATGCTAAGATTTTTTGTTCGTCTTCTCCAAGATTATTATTTTGACATAAGATTAAAATAGTTTCCACTAAATGTTTAGGAGCAATTTCTAAATCATTCTATAACAATAAAAAATAACATTATTGACTTAAAAATAAAAAATAAATATTTTTATTAATTAAATAATTGAATACATTGCTTTCCAAAAAATGTGTAATTTCATTCAACAATGAAGCAGTCAATTTAGAACCACCAGGTAATGTTAAAGCTTTTAAAACATTTTTCTTGCATTGAATACGCATTGATGATTTAATAGATAAAAGGCTAACAATTATTGATCTTAAAAATGGTTCAATTGGACCATTAATTTGATCAAATTTCATGTTTAATACAAGTAAACTGAACATGCATACTCTGTTTAATGCTATATTTCAAACCAATTATATAAAAACAATAATTATTGAAAACTTTTCTTTTAATAATCTAATTTAACTAGGTATACCAGCATCAGTGAATTGAAATAAAAATTTTTCATTTAAAAATAATGCTTTATCTGGATTAAGGACCAAATTCCAAAATTTTGAAAATTCAACTTCATTGTTTAGTTTTGGATTTTCTTCTATGATTTTAAGTAATAAATAGGTAGCATATAATGTTTCAGTCACTACTGGTAGCTGTAAGATAAAAAAAAATATAATTTGAAGTTAAAAATGTAACATTGAGTGTAAAAAAATATTTGTTTATAAGTAATACATACTGGGGATGATTGAGAATATTTTTCAACACATTTCACCAATAGTGGTATAATACCAACTGCATACTTTGAGTATTCATTTTTGAAAATATGTGTCATACAGTCTATATAAGCTAACTTCACAGATAAAACTGAGGATTTTTTATCATATCCTTTCTAAAATTACAAATTATAATATTCAATAGTTTATAATTCAAAATTAACTTTTTTTGTAAATTTAAAAAACAAAAAAATTTCATACTTACAACAAACCATAAAAGTAATGCTTTTGGTATACTTTTTTTAAAATTTGAGCTCCATAATGATAACATTTGGATAGCATGTACCAATGTTTTTTCATGCAATTCATTATCCAACACTTTAATGAATTGATCTACAACTAACTCAGCTACTTTTTGAGAGTTATCATCATTAGTGATAGCATTAAAACTACAATTTCCTATGGCCTGAAAATATACAGATATTGTTTAACATTTCTATTAAACTGAATTAATCATACTTTAACAGAACATTATTTACTTGTAGAATATTAATTTTTTGTTCTGATGTGCTCAATTTTCCTTCAGAACCATGATAAATATTGAATAAAATATTCAATATATTAGAAACTACAGTTGAATCGCAACATTTAAGAACTAGTTGTTTACATAAATCGGCAGATTCAATTCTAGCTCTTTCATTTTGAGAATAAAGATTAGCTAAATTAAAATAAATAAATAAATAAATAAATATATTATTTTATTTTATTTGTGATAAGTCCAACTAACCAGAAAATCCTTTAGTAATTTCAATAGCATTAGCACTTAAATCTAAGGATACATTGGAAATAACTGTAGCAATACATTCTAATATCACTTCAGGATTACGAAGCATAGATTTTAAAATAGGAGGCAAAAGTTTTGACTTGAATACATCATATGTAACTAATTTCACTGTAAAAGAACATTGCCTGATCAATTCTTGCTCTGGTCGTGTTTTGCAAGCTATTGCTTCTTTAATGAACACTTCCAAAAATGTTTCCTTCAATTTTTAATTTAACTAATTAATATAAAATTAAATATTAAATAATAAAATAGTAGATATAATACCTTATATTGATTGGCAAGATCCGAATCAATAGACGACATTGATTTAAGCAAATAAGATTCAATAACCAATAAGTAAGATTTTGAATTTAATTCTTTTAAGTATTCTCCACAATATTTTAATGTATCATTTTCATTTGTCCAAATATCATTCATAACATTAAATGACTTTTCACATAAACTAAAATTAGAATGAAATATATTTCAGTATATAATATACACCATACAAAATAAATAATACTTACTGTTTATTTTTTGATATTGCTATTGCATTTATTAGTATTGCTTGTAATTCAATAAGATGTTTCAATTCGTTTATATGTGAATTTTTATAATCTTTGAATGATGCTTTAAAAATAATACTTATAACTTGTAATATGAAGAAAGCTGTTTTAGCTAAATTATCCCTGCAAAATCAAATTAATTTTCACTCAAAATTATTCAGATCACAAGAGTTGTATTAAAATTAAAAGTAGTAAAATTTGATGTTACATCTAGTATTTATTTTTAATTAACTTATTTATATTTTTAAACTTGTTTTAAACAATTAAGCCCAAAAATTAGATATATAACAGAAACATTCATAACTTTGAATTTACAATTTATCAGATAAATTTAAGAATTAAAAAGTTCTTACGAAATATTGAAATGAGGATAATTATTAATGTATTCAGCCAATATTGGAGTCAAATTAACTAGGCAAGCTTCTGGTTTAGACACCATCAGAACTTTAACAAATTCTTTGACGTATGATTGTGATTTTAGGTCTTGATATCGACTTAAGACAATTATTAAAGCATTACTTATGCTAACCCAAACATCATTTGTAATATCTGAAAATAAATATAAATGAATACCATATAGGTAATAAATAGTACAAAGGTTTATGAGGAATACTAAGATCACTATATTACTAGTATTTATAAACACTTACTAGATTTAACTGCATTAGTAGCATTTTTAAATACAACTTTTCGTTCCTTAAGACTGGACGACAACGTTTTCAAATAAAAATCCGAAAAATGTTTAGTACTCTACAAAAAAAAAAAAAAAATTGTAATAAAAATTCAATTTTATAAGCAAAAATGATTTATGAACTCACTCCTTTGAGGTCAGACATGGTGAAAATTTCCAATTATCGTATAGTCGAAAATCAAATGACAAAAAACATGTTTATAACTATCGAGTACACAGAAAGTACGAAAGTATAACTATGAACTTAGATGTGAAAAATGAAATGATAAAAAACCGATCAGTAGGAACATAGTAACGCTCTTTGCAAACAATTATTGTTGATAATCAGATAATAAATAATTATATACAAGTTGTAATGTGTCACTCTTTCTTTATGGTCACACTGTTGTTAAGAGCTTTTCAATGAAATAATGGAAAGTATTCACATACCAAATAATAATAATTAAATTAAAAAAACTTAGCTATTACTTAATAGTTAGAAACTATAGATATTATACAATTAACGATTTAAAGGTTTAGGAATCATAAAAGCTAGGTAACAAATTTATAGATTTCAAGGCCGTAACTGAAAAAAAATTTCGGGGAGGTCTAACATTATTATTTAATACAATTTATAGTTAATAAACTATATTCACCGCTAAAATGTTTTTACTTTTGAAAATTTCAAAGGGGCCCTGACCCCTGAACCCCCCCCCCCAGTTACGGCCTTGATAAATTTATCGAATACATAAGTGGAATTGATTCCCGGGTCAATTTAAATGTACGAATTGGTTTCCGAAAAAAATACTTTCAGTATACAACTGTTCGAATCAGTGTTGCCAGTTATAATTTTTTTAAAAAGGTATGAGTACTATCACAAAAAGCCAGAAATCGGTTAAAAAAAAAATCGATTAATAACAAACATATTAAAGCAAAAATAAAAATATTAATACTTTTAAAATGTTGGCAATTTCCATTTTTTTTATTTAGTAAAGCTATTAATCTTTTTGTCATATTTTACAAGTAAATAATATTATTAGAACATTAATATAATAAATAAAGATATTAAATAATTATAATTCATAGTTTATTCAATTTTAATGTTCTGTGCAGTCCAACATTAAAACAACAAACAAGTAAATAAAGTAAATAAGTAATAAAAATAACAAAACAAAATTGATAAGTAATACTTAAAACATTTTAAAATAGTGAATTAAAGTCTTTTGAATTACGAATCTACAATCATGGAACGAACTAAGATATACTAGTCCGAAGTGTAAATAACTATTTTTTTTTTTTTTCATTAAACATTCCTAGCCTAAGGCTATCTAAATCCAGGGATATTTGACGGTTTACATAATAGTTTTAACATTATAACATGATAATTAAAATATTTTTAAGTACGAAGGATAATATTAACAATTGGTAATAAAAATACAGAAGTAATAAGGTGATTACAATAATATTCTGATATTTACATATTTACAATAGTAACTATAGTAACTGTAATGTTAGAGTGATCTGGAAGAAGCGCATGTGTATGGTGAAGATTTGAATGTTGGGAGGTGGCTTAGTGTAGGAGGTCGTGGGGACGACCACGTTTTATTCGACAAAGAGTTGGGTGGGTGAGGAGGTTGTAGTGAATTACACCTGATGAGTTTGGAAGAGAGCAGTGGAAATTCTTTGCTAATGTTATAATATGAGCTTGTATATCTTGGATTTGAAAGTCTTTGTGGAGATTTGCATTTCTGACAAACCACGAAGCATTTGCAATTATTCTGAGGACTTTGTTTTGGACAATTTGCATTTTTTTGATGTGCGAGGATGCACAATTACCCCATACCGGGCAAGCGTAGGTAAGAATTGGGCGTATAATTTGCTTAAAAATTATAAATAACTATTAAGTAGATATGAATATAAATCCGATTCGTATTTAACAACCACAGATAAATATAATTTGTTTGATAACAACCATAAATATAGTTTATCATATGGAGTGATAACGAAAACGAAGAGAAAAACTCATGATATCAATGTCGTATAATATTATATTTATATACACCAACAATTAATTAAAATATATTATATATAACTTAAATCAGAATTAAGCTAGTTAAAAACAATTAATGGGTAGAAAAAAGCCAGGAGCTAGATTGGGTATTTTATCAGTCAGAAAAGGCCAACATGGCATCATCGGTTTGAATTGGTTCCCGAATAAAATTACCTTTCAGTTTATCAGTATACAACTCAGTGTCGTATCCAGATTTTTTTTTGTATGGGGGGGGGAGGTAGAAAAAATGTAACATTAGATTTTTTTTTAATTTTTGTGTGCTTTTATTATAATAAATAGACAATAACCATACTGTTGCCAATCGTTTCATGGAAAACTGAATTCTAAATTTTATTCCGTCCACCCAAATATTTTTTTATTGATTAAAAATTCAGTGCAATGCGAACAGAGACGGATTTACACAATTGCCGCCCCTAGGCAAATTTTTTTTTGTCGCCCCATTAAACTTATCAACGAAAAAACGTATTTTTAAATACTTATTTAACTACAAAAAAATAAATTATAAAGACTGATACTAAACAATAATTAATGGCGGTTTTGCTAATTAACTGTTCTTATCAAGTAAATAGTATACCAATACAACATTTATTAAAATATAATTACAATATATCACCATTTTTTTGAATAAATTTGCTCTACCAAATAAATATAATTATAATATAGATAATATAATTAAGTTCCTTCAAAAAATTAATATTTTTAATCAAATTTAAATTATACAAGGTATTATAAAAAACAAAAGCAACTAATCAAACATAAAAATTTGTACTTATTATTATACAACATATAAAAACAGTGTAAAAAAACTATTTAATTTGTTTGCATCTTGCTTTTTTTTCCACAAAATTTTGAATTATGTCTTCAAATTGTATTTCTTGTGTCATTTCACTTTCAATCGACAAAATCGCCAAGGAGTTTAATTTTTCTTGTCCTAATTTTGAACGTAAATAAGTTTTTATCCGCTTCGAAGAAGAAAATGATCTTTCCGCAGTACAATTAGTGGAAGGTGTTGATAAAAATATAAATTCTCAAAATTATTTCTGTGTTTGGAAACAACGGCTTTAAGTTATTTTTATAAATTATTTCCAATAGTTTTAATGCAGTGAATTTTTCTTTATTATATTTAGAAATTAAAAAAGATCGAAAATGTAATAGTTCATGCTCAAACGCATCATAATCTGTATCAGTTTTATAAATTTGGCAAAGTTTTTTAGCTTTTTCTGATATTTCATTTTGCTTCATGTTTTTAATTGTGTTTATAAAAGAAAACGGTTCACAAAAATATTTATAGTCTTTACGTCTTTTTTGAAGCTCATTATTTAATTTATCTATTATTGTTAAATATGTATTGATTCTAAAATGATTTCTTCCTAATAACTGAACATCATCTTGTCTTAATTCATCATATGGGATTGTTCTTTTCTTTTTTCTTGAAATTGTTGTTTTATATTCTTTGATTTGAGCTCGTAAAATTGCCATTTTCTCAAATTCATCAAAATGATCTATCTGAGATAATATTAAATTTATTAGTGAATCGTACAACTTCAAAACTACTGTAATAACTATTTCAACACTTTGAAGTTTTTTACTTACAACATTTAATCTGTTTAATATAAATCCTCAAAATATAGCCATAAACGTTGTCTCGAATTTTTCAAATTTCTTACGCAATCCAGAGACTTCTTTTCGAGTTTCAGCTGGTTCATTATGGTAATTTTCAAGTAAACTTAAAGTTTTTAATATCTCATCCCACGAATCATTTAAACTCACACAAGCATCATCTCTTGATGACCATCGAGTTCCTAAAAGACGTTTTAGTCCTTTTGATTCAGACTTTAAATTAAACATTAAAACTTACCATTTGTGAGTAGATCCGGAAAAAAATGTATAAAGAACACGAGGAAAAAATTGAGCAGCTTCATTAGAACATCGCACAGCATGAGTACCAACTAAATTTAATGAATGCGCCGCACATGGTCTATATACAGCAAGGGGATTTAATTCTTTTATTTTTGCCTGTAATCCGTTATAATGTCCAGACATATTATTAGCAGTATCGTAAGCCTGGTCTCTGCAATCATTTATATTAATATCAAGGCTTTCCAACCTGTCTAAAACGGCTTTTTTCATATCGTTAGCTTTATGTCCACAACTAGGTATAAATTGAATGAAACGCTTAATAGGAATACCTTCATATTTATACCGTACAATAAAAGACAGTTGATCTATATGTGTTATATCAGGTGTGAAATCAATAATCAATGAAAAGCATTTGCATTTTTTAATCTGATCAACAATTGTATGGATTATTTTATTTGCCATAATTTTCATAATATTTTCATGAATTGTAGACGATAAATAAGATGTATGACCACTGCCCGGATTTCCATATCGTAAAATATGTTAAGCTAAAAATGGATCAAATTGTGCTACAAGCTCAATTGCTATTAAAAAATTACCATTATGGACTGAACCAATAACTTCATTTTGACCTCTAAATGGAAGTCCACGCGATGATAATGATTTTATAACGGCTACAACTCTTCGTAAAATATTTTTCTAGTAAGATATTTCATCTTCAAGTTGTGAAAAAAGCTTTTTATCAATACGATTAGTAAGATTTGCCCTAGTTTTCATTATTATAAGGGTTGTTTATGTTTTGTAGAACATTCATGTTGCTTAAAACGAGATTGTGCGTTTTTCCAATTATTAAAACCTTGCGCTGATAAATAGGATTCATCATTACGACTTGAAAAAAAAAAAACATGGTCCACAAAATGCTTTACCTGTACTTTCAAAGTAGACTAACCAAAACCTCTCGACTTTTTCTCCATTTGGTAATAAACGTTCAAACATATTTTTCGTCATACATCTAGATTCTAATTTAGAATTTATAAAATCACAATTTTTGTTTATATTAACATCAAAACTATTTATAGAATAATAATCACGCGCTTGTTCGTTGACAGTCCAAAATGCCGGATCTTTATTAAAAGAAAAAGATGATTCAAGAATATTACATGATTCAGGAATGCTAATTTTTTCGTGAATAATGTCTTCTGTCGTTAAATTGGGAGTTTCTTATTCAGAATGACTTGTAATCTTATTTATTATTTCCGTGTGGAAAACGTAGGTATCAGTAGGTATTAATTTATTCATTTTTTCTGCCGTTAAATTATTTAATTCAGATTCAGAAGAATTTATAACCTTATTTATTTCCACACCATCAGTAGGTATTATTACGTTATTGCTTTGATCTAATACAGAACTATTCGAATGTCTCGAATTCACATTTGTTTGATTTGCATCGTCAATATTTTTAACAAATAAAAATTTATCCAGTTTTATGGTTTGACCAATAGTTTTTTTTCTCTTCCTTTTCTCTTACTGCTTTTTTATATTGTGCTCTGCTCAATCTCTTTCTATGCATTTTTTTACCAATAAAAATCAAATTTTAACGGTGAAAGTATTTACCTATAACACACCGTGTAGAGAATAAAAAATCGTCAAGTGTTTTATTTAATGGGCTTGTAAAAATTAAATAATCAAGAATTTGGAATTCCAAATAAGAACTAATGCTTACGAATATTCATAAAAATAAAATTCAGTTTTGCAAGCCTATAGCACTAATTTATCGCTATAATATTACTATAGTATTTATAAAATATAGTGTTTACTCACCAATAATTTAAGTAATATACTAATATCTGAATATTAATTCTATCCGCCTTGAATGTTGTGTTGAAAATAATCGGATGTCTAATCAGAATAAACCTATTCTCTACTCGGCCGCCCTCTATTTCATAGTCACGAAGAAAAATTAACAATTATTATAATAATTTTATCTTTCGGAAAGAAAAAGTGTTATTTTTGTACACATAATACGTAGTACGTACGAGTATATTATATACAAATATTCACAGTGACTGGTTTATAATTAGACTATCGTTCTAATACGAACCGATTGTCACTCGTATTCGTATAAAATATATCATATTATATTATATATGTATTGTCCATGTAGTGTATACGCCGTGCGATCGAACGACTTACGAGCGATTATTAATAACTTTACGACTTAAAAAAATAAAATAACGAAATATGTTATCTATGGTTAGTATTTAGATAATAAATATACTTTCCGGCAGTCGTTCGATAATTTACTTGGACGTTTACTGTTATGTATTATAAAATAAAGAAGAAATTATATTAACTAGAATATTATGTTAGACTTAAATATTAAACATTTTTATTTGACATCCTTCAGAGTAATCACCGTACATTAAAAAATCAAAAAAAAAAAAAAAACCTAGAGTATTCTTAATAAAATATTGGCCTAAAATTGCTGCCTCTAAAAATTTGCCGCCCTAGGCAACTGCCTACTTTGCCTGACGCTAAATCCGCCACTGAATGCGAAACATATATAAAATAAAGAAGCTCACTTAAATTAAAATAAAAAAAAAAAAAAAACTGGTGAAAAGGAAAAGTTTATGGATTAAAATATTAAAAAATTGAAAGAAGGTCAAATTTCGAACCTACAGTTCGTTATAAATGCGTGTTGTAAATTCATACCACACTAATTTTTTGCTCTTATTATTTACCTATTATGGCTTATTATTACATAATAATTTGAAAAGTTACCAAGGTACCACTAACAAAACCGACATTCCTGAAAAAAGTTTTTTTTTTGAGTTGTTACTGTTTTGATATAGGTGTGCGATGTATTATAATATATTGATATGAAAATGCAGAGTATTTACTTTTAATGTTTATTACACACAATACTTTTTTTATTTATGAGAAAAATTAATTAATTATAGTAATAATCAGGGGCGCAATTTCAATGAAAAAACTGTCGTTGCTGAAGCCCTTCTATCTTTTTCATGTTCCTTAATGGTTATATATACACCCGCAACCCGTACAATTCAACAGTTACTAAAATGCGAGTTTTGCTGTATTTGGTAAATATTTGAATATTTCTAAATTTAGATTGCTCACTTTGATTTTATATTTTTATTACACATATAACAAATTACCTGTCTGTAAACACAAATGTTTCATCACATAATCACTTTTAGATTCTAAGTGAATATTATGGTTTTATTTTCTTTTTTAACACTTTTTCGCATAGAAATACTGGCCCGAAAGCTTTTTCTAGGAACTTTTTGGATTTTAAATTGGCAGGCGGCTGTACTCATTTTTTTTTAAATCTTAATAGTTTTTCCAGGCGTGAGGAAAAAACTGTCCTGAAATGGTAAAAATACGCTGTAAATAAGACTTTCACTTTTCAGATTTTAATTATTTAGTCAAAATTCCAAAAGTAATGTGGCTAGAAACTTGAAACTTTTACCCTATAGCAAAGATATTTTTTTTTGTATTTGATAAAATTTTCAAAAAACAATTTTGATTTAAATATAGAACTTTAAAAATACCTAATTTTTTTAAAATCTTTATGAAATAAATTATTTTTTTTTTTGGATATTAAGTGAAAATCACCTTAATTATATACGAGTACTTATTTACGGATACTGAAATTTAAAAATTGTTAGTCCGAAATTTATTTTATCAGCGTTTAAGTAAAATATTATCCGATATATAAGACCATTGATTATAAATACTATAGTATTTATAATCAATGATACAACCAAATCATCACCAACATCCGTACTTCTATTTTGAACCAAAAAATATGGATAAATATAGACGAAACTACAGACGCCGAAGGTCGTTGTATAGCTAATTTGATAATCGGTACGCTTTGTTCAGATAATCCCGGGAAAACATTTTTGTTAACATCTGTATTATTAGATAAAGCAAATCATCAAACGATTTGTAAAGGTTTGCACACACTGCAGCGGTACCGGTGGAAATTTTATAGCTTGCACAAACTGCGGTGGTAATGATGACTGGTGGATTTTTAATTAACTATTTAAATTCCCGGGAAATAATAAACTGTCATAAATTCAAATTGTATTGCGGCGATTTTCCAATGTTATATAATTTATAATAACATAAATAAATAGTTTTGTTTAGATATTTTAGAGTAGTAGATAATTATAACTATATTATTTATTAATTATAATTATTAATAATAATATATAATAATAAAATATGTTGATGAATGCTAAATGTTAATTTCACATAACTATAGGTACATAGCTTTTCCTTATCTTGTATACAGTAATAACTAATAAGTAATAAAATGCTATTTGAAATACTGGCATTGCATTTAATGACGACGAATTTCAAGTGAAATATCAAAAACCGCTGGGCGGTAGCTGTAAAATTCGAGCATGCAGTGGTTTCTATAAAAACCGCGTCGCGATATTATTACCGCACTCTAATCACAATACATGGGATACAATTTACCGCTACCGCTGCAGTGTGTGCGGACCTTAAGTTATTTGATAATTCTTTATTTTTACTTTGACCGGATGGGTTATGCAGAGATGATGTTTTGCTTTTTATCACTAATGCTGCACCATACATGGTCAAAGCAGCCAAATCTCTAGATATATTTTATACAAATATGATTCATTTAACATGCCTGGTTCATGGACTACATTGTATCGCTGAAGAGATACATAAACATTTTCCAAAGGTAGATAATTTAATTTATAATGGGAAAACAATTTTCCTGAAAGCATCGTCACGTGTATTATTTGTTAAAACTGAGTTACCCGATATTCTGTTACCATCTCAACCAATAATTACTAGGAGGGTACTTGGTTAGAGGCTGCTATTTATTATTCTGATCATTTTCAAGATTTTAGTGGCATAGTAAATACGTTTGATAAAAACGAGGCTGTTTCCATACAAATTACACAAAATTTAATTCAAGATCCAAATTTAACTAGTTATCTTGCTTTTATAAAATTGCACTTTAATTTTTTGTCAAGAAGCATAACTTTATTAGAAAAAAAAAAAATCATCTTTATACGATTCAATTAATTTGTTGAAAAATGTTGAAAATAATATTTCCAAAATACCAGGAAACATTGGAAAAATAATTCAAGAAAATTTTCAAGCTGTTATAAAGAAAAATAATGGCTATGAAACCTTGAAAAAAATCTCTGCATGTATTGATGGAACAAATGGAACTTTGGAAAATATAGAACAAAATTTCAGTCCCAACGACGTATCTCTTTTTAAATACGCTCCCGTCACATCCATCGACGTAGAGAGAAGTTTTTCGAGGTTCAAAAATGTGCTGGCTGATAATCGACGAACTTTCACGTTTGAAAATTTGAAAAAAACTTTCGTGGTACAATGTAATGCGACTGTTTTTGGTATGTATTTATTTATGTTTAGTCACATAATTTGTTTTATACAAATATTTTTAATATTAATTTTTCAGATTGAAATTAAAATATTTTCAACCCAAATAACTTAAAAAATATAATATAAAAAATAATATAATTTTATGTAAATATCTATATAAAAAATAATGTAAATAAAAGACTTTTTTAATCGATTTTTTTCGTATATTTTTTTCTTTTATAGGGCATATTCCTACAAAATAAAAGTATAAATGCATATTTTTTAATGTATATTTCTTAGGTTTTTATAGCATATAAATTCGGGCCCTACTTATAACAATTTAAAATAACCTTATCAAATAAATAAAAAAAAAAATTAAAATTATTTACATTGTATATTGCTTCTTATTCTATTATACGTAATACCTGCACAATCAAGTCAATTAAGAAACAGAACTGAAAAAAATTTTGATGAATTTAATTTTAATTCATAATCATCGATGAACTAACAATTATTTTATATACCTAATTGATATTCTATATATAACAATAGTCCATAAATCTATAACAGTTACAACCTATTAACAATGCAATTGAACATTGAGACCTAAAATAGTGTAGATAGTTAAATAATTTAAATTTAATACTTTTGCCTAGGAAAGAAAAATCAAATAATAATATAACATATTTATTTATAAAATAATATACAAAACGTTTAATTATTTAATAGGTATATAAATATAAGATACATTAACCATGTAAAATAGTATTTTTAAACAATTGTTTTAAAAATCCAGAATTAATTTTGATTTTTATCACTATTATTATTATTATTATTATTATTAAATTGAAGTACTGAAAATTTAAATATATACGTTGTTATTTACAAAAATGTTTTATTTTTATTTCTATGTTTCATTCGTATCAGTGGCGTCATTTCCATTTTTTTTTTTAATACGCATGGCGTATAGATCAGGCCATTAAGCCTATTTAGAATTTTCAACACAACAAAAATAAAATAATAATATTTTTACCATTTATTAATGACAACATAATAATAATGGTATTTATTAAATCATTTAATTAAGAAAAGCAGTAAAGCTAGAGATGACAATAAATATTGTAATAAAGCCTTTATTAGGTACAGTTACAGTTATATAGTTATATATTTTGTTAATATTTAAAAGGATACCAACACATCTTCAAACTTATTTACAGATAAAATATCAACACATAAAATATTATTTAGGTAATCTTTTAATATTTTCAATTATCAATAATAGATTATCATTATGAAATATGAATTACTGGGAATGGGCTAGCAGCTGATGGATAATGAAAGCTGATAGATAATAAAATAAAATTATAGTAATTATATACATGTTGCATGATAACGATTTACGATTCATCGCGATAAGGAATATTTTGATAATTTTGCAACGTAGTGTCTCATGTTTTTGTTTTTTAAATAAGAAGAAAAACAAAAATTAATTAAAAAATAAAATATATTGACTGCAAATTACTATCAATAATTATTTAGGCCAATAAATTTATAAAGTGGGCCAAATTACTACAATAGTGGATTTTAAATACGCAAATGTATACCTTGCGCGGTCCAAATGATGCCACTGATTCGTATGCTCTATACATATTACATAGGTAGATTATGCATGCTTTAATGTATTATTTATCAAATACATAAATTGTGATTCAACAATAATCGGTATAACAATATAAAATGTATACATAAAAACATAATACAACTATTTTGAACTATCGATACAAAATTAATATATGGAAGATAATTGAGTATAAAAAATTGATTTTGCACAAGTAATTAGGCAATAGGCGCACGTCTATAGACATAAAAGGTACTTTTTAAAATACCGCTTGTATTATTAATAAACTTAAACCCTTACTAATCCTAATAATACCTGCCCCAAAATGTTGAATTGTTGCTTGGGAAACATTTTTATCCTGTGTACACGCCATTGAAAATAGTTGAACAAAATTTAAAATGTTTCCAATAACATCGAAATAAATACTAGTAACGGTTAATATTTCTATTTTGTTTTTTTAATGCATCTAATAAATTCTTTAATTGTTCTCTGCGGCTCAATGTATCTTGTGAATATGTATTTTGCTCGTAGAAATAATTAAAATCATTTTTATTAAATGCATCATTTTTGTGTCATTTGCTTGGTAGTATATTGTGTGCTCCACTAAAACAAAAACATTTATAAACATATCAACCATTAAGGACGCTCCATTCTATGCACATTTCGTGTTTCATGCGTGAATTGTGTGTATGGTTTTTTCATGAAAAATGTTTTCGTGAAAACTGTTTTGTGGTGTTTCGTTACTGAGCTGGTAAATGTATGAAATCAAAGAACATGAACAAACAGAGGCGGATTTATCTTTTTTACGGCTATAGGCACCAAAAATTTGCCGCTCCTATAATAGGTGAAAAAGTTACAATACCCCTCCAAAATACCTATTCTAAATATTTAATATATAGACAATGTAGTGGACATCCATTTTAATTTTTAGACTATTTTTTTCGCCTGAAGTTATTTAGCCTATTTTGAAAAAAATGTCAATGGTTGTTCATTGAATTTGAATAAAAACCTACAAAATAAAATAAAATATATAGTATTATCAAAAACTGCTTTCTATATAATTGTTTACTATAATATTTATAGGTAATGATTATAAATTATAATGAACCAAAATAGATTGGTATACTGAATATCATATACGATGTACTATATGTTTGATCGTTTGATGTTTTTTAATAAAACACTACAAAATTTGCCGCCCCCCAAATTTTGCCGCCCTAGGCAGCTGCCTACAATGCCTAATGGGAAATCCGCCTCTGTGAACAAATAAAATTTTATTCTTTTTTGTTGTTTCGCGTTGCCTTTAAATGTACTGCGAAATACTACAAAATGCGTAACGTGCGTAGTACGGAGCGACCTTTTTAGTATAAGTTGTTATAAAATAATATTTAGTAATATTTGTATAATCTAGTACTATTTATAACAAATTGGTTATTATACATCTTTTTTTACTAAATATTACTATTAATTAATATTTATATTAAGTAAAAAAAAATGTACCGATCGGCACATTAATAATTAATCGTAACATGATGAAACTTAAATAAGTGGAAATCTAATTAGAAGCAATTCAATTCATAATGTTTAATTAGGAGTATTTGAGAATGAATGATAAAAGGGATGCACTTTCACAATATATTGCGATTTTTAATGCATGTTGAATATTAATTTTTATTATTTTATACAATATAATTAATTTTTATTTATAATTTATAAAAAGGATGGGCAATTCAAAGTTACTAGAGGGCCAATTTTTAGAAAATTAAAATCCAGCGGGCCAGACCATAGGAAAATAAAAAAGGTCATTCAAAATATGAATTTTTATTAGCATTTATATATATCGAAATAATAGATTCAACACACACAACAGCATGACACGAATGATACGAAGAAACTGATATAGGTAGTTAAATAGTTTGCTACAAACAGCTATGGTGGAAAGCTATCGGTGCAACATGATGTTGTACATAAATTATTATACATAGTACATATACACATATTATAATTTGGTGCGCAATGGTGTTGCGATTATATCAGGTAAAAATGGATCTGGGCGCAATCGTATTGCAGCCAAAGCTATACGTATACATACATATGACATTTATATACATTTGTCAATATTCAATACCAGATAACAATTATTATATCGATAAACTTTAAAATTGTATGATGTTATTTGAAAATATAGCACGGGCCGTCAGCTGCCCACCTCTGATTTATAACATTGATAACTCATTACTATGGATTATTTATTGTATAATAATGAGTCAAAAAGTTATTTACATCGACACACACATACTATTTCATAGCATGTAATCTAATAAAGTAACTATTTGTATACATATTTTCATACTGATAAATCTAAAAAGTCAATAGTTTAGTATCTCATTAGGTTTGAAATTAAATACTTAAAATATAAATTTTTAATTTTTCCCTTTTTTCCCCCACTCAAATGTATAGATATTGTGAAGCCCTCCAGTGTAGCTGAATGGAGTTTTAATTAAAAAATAAGGCAATGAATAATTAACGGCACTTAGAGTAGACTAGTGCTCTGCATGGTTCGGTATATATTAGTCTATACCAAGGTCTAGTCTGATCCGGTCTTATTGTATAAAATAGGTGATGAAGGATTGGTTCGGTCCGAATCCATATATTTACGGAAGATTTCGGTCCGATCTTGGTTTGAACTATTATCATTTTAGTTCGGTCCAGACCAGTTGATCCCGATTATGCGGTTACGGCTCGATTAAATCCATTTAACAATGATTTTAATTTTTAAAAACATTATTTATGTGATATATAACACTTATTTTATCATGGGAATTAATATTTTACCCCTGCGCCGTTGTTTTATGTACGATGTTTAATGTCCGGTCTCTGTCCACTCTAACAAATTATTTTAAATTTTCAGTCCGGTCTGGTTTTAAAAAAAAAATTAGGTTACATTTCAATGCGATTTTGATCTTTTGTTAACATTTTCAGTCCGGATCGGTCCTTAAAATTACAGACCGTGTAGATTACTAGTGTAGACTATTTATTACATATTTATTGTGATAATAAACGATTTTTATGTCGTACTTAAGATTTATAAGCTATGTACATTGTAGAAATATAGAATTTATTATTTATAGGTATACACATTTTTTCAATTATTATTTTTTTATCACTATAAATCCAATCGATATTTATTTTATTATTATACTGCAATTCAATATTATAAATAATGTAATATAAGCATTATTGACATTTTTCAGTTTATGTTTTACCTTTGGGCATGATATAAACTTCTAATTTATTATACTTATATACATAAGAAATTATACAATCACTATAAAGGTACATTATAATATATAAAAATAATTGAAACATTTTGCATATAAAAATAAGTATAAACGATAAAATACGTAGTACAGGATATGTTAACGATATACTCATTTACAAATGATACCTACCTACTTGTTTTATATACAACTTGTAATGATGTGTATGTACACCAATTTTACAACTTCTCATTTAAAAAAATGGTAATTATCTTACTTGCTTCCTTGACTGTTTTTCAGCAGATAAGTATAAGAGCAAGATAACACAACACCAATAAACTGAAAAATATTTTATTTATACAAACATTATAAAAAATATAAATACATAACACAATTTATCACTCAAAATTATACACTAATTCAATTTGTCACTCATAATTCGTTTCAAATACATTATGTACAAGTTTTTTACTTAAAAATTATTTTTTAATTATTGAATAAACAAACCTATTTATTTGATAAATATTCCAGGAATTATTTTAATTTTTATTCGTTTTTTTTCAAACAATTTTTTTTACAATGAACGGATTTTTTTTGAGATAAACGATATTTTAATAAATTATTTTTAGTATAATGAAATCAGTCGTAAGATTCGACACTTATAATGTATTAAAAATTTTAAATTCCAAAAAAAATATATAATATAAAATGTATAGTGCAATAGTGCTATGTTATTTTAATTTTATAAAATGTTTTTTGAAATTAACTAAAAAAAATATTTTGAATAATATATTATCCATATTTAATTATATTCCTTAGTTAACGATTACTATTTTTAAAGTTGAGTATTTTATTTAATTTTGGTTTTATACCCGTATTAGGTAAATAGATAAATTATAAATGTAAAATTTATTTTTTTGAACTCGGAATAATTGAATATTACAGTTAATAATTATAATTTGTATCCATTTTATTCTTACGTTTACATATGGTTCCTATTGTACATATATAATATATTTGGAATCATACAGATAATTGGACCTCGATTGAGATTGAATTTAAATAAATGTGTTAAGATTTTTACATTTTTCTAACTTATTATGATAATTTAATTTTTTTTATCTCAACTACTGAAAATTTATTATATATCTCAATTTTCTACAATGAATTGTTTGACTATATTCGTGCCATTATATTTAAGCTATTTAAAAAAAAAAAAAAATATCTGAAAATATATATAAATAAATATTATATAAATAAAAATATCAATAATAGATTTACCTGCAGAAGAGCAAATGCCAATGCGATGTACATTACAATGGTTAACCTATTTCTCACTCGACTGTTTAATATATTATAGCATCCTTTTTGATATATAATCCTATCATCAAATAGATTTCTGCACAACGCTCCTACTTCAATTGGTAAATTTTGGCAACATGTTACAGGAACTAAGTTTTCTGGAAATATAATCGACCAATCTCTTGGTGTGTCTACTCCACAACATTCTAACTATATGAAAATTAAATAAGGATAAATACATATTATAATTATCATTTTTATATATTATATTTATTTATTCATATACGTTAATCTGCAATTTAGAAGGATTAATGAGAAGTTTGATTGGTAAGTAGTTTGATAAGGAGTAAAGAGTTTCAAAAATATTATAACAAATGGTGTTAACGTTTATTTTAAAGTTAATAAGGGTAAAAATTAACGTTTAAGACAACCAGATAAAAAATTAAAAAGGAAATAAAGGTTTGCTGAATGTCTGTGATCAGATAACCTGTGAAGTTAAAATGTTGGATGGGAGAATTATTGTGTAAAGGATATTGAATATGAATAATAAATGTAGTCAAACGATAGAATATCATAAGAACCTTTTGAATCATTTTATTAGAGGATTTGAGTGGGTTCCAAGTTACGGAATAATATTCAACAATGTGATTAAAAAAGGAATAATTTAAGCTTTAAGTAAGGAAAAAGTATGACATTTATCATTTACGGGATATATATAGATGAAAAATCTTAAATATATTAACTTACTTTTCGTTGAACTACAGCCCACGATTGACGATCATTTTCTTCAAATGAATATTTTCCCATTGAGGTTTTTAAAGAAAATCTTAAATTATTATTAAAATTGTCTTTGGATATTGATGACATAATTGCTAAAAATACTTCCATCAACAAAACTGATAATAAAAGTATGGTAAACTATAAAATAAACAACGATCATTAATTTATAATATAGTTATTATTAAATAACACGGATGTGTATAAAAGTAAACTAAACATTAAAAAATATACCAACCACAATTAAATAGTTGACATTTTCTTTATCGATACAATAGAATCCAAATATACTTGTAGCTATAATAAATATACCCAAAACAATAAATAATATTGGTGGAGCTGTAATCGAAACACTTAAATAATTTGAAAAACGTCCCAAATCTACAATAACTATAGTGCCAATTATTATTAAAGCCACACCCGTGATCTAAAAATCAAATTATTTTATATTTTAAAATTTTCATAAATTACTTAGTATTTAAATAGTATATGTTTACCCCAAATATCACATTAAAAACGTATAGCATATACTTCACGATAAAAATACTTCTCGTTTCCATTATATCTTAACAAATGTTACTTATTTGTATCTGAAATGAATATACATAAACATAAATATGTTATAATTATGCGTATAATAAAATACATGATATTGATTATAATTAAGTAGGATAGATTATAATAATGTAAAGTATATAGTTAATAAATTAATACAAGTGTTATTTCACTACTATTATTTACCCTAGCTTAACATAATCAGAGGAAACAATTAAATATAATTTTAATTTTTAAAAACTCAATGTAAATTACCTATAATTATTGATATTAGACATTCACAATTATTTGAAAGAAAAAAAAAATATCAATATGTTATTATAATAAAGGTTAATTATTATTTAAATAAAATTTGTTAAAATATATTGAATGTTACTAGTTCAAACGACATGATTCAATAAGGGTCTTAATAAAAATATATTTAACGAATAGGAATATAAAGTATAGCGACATATGGTTATAGTGAGGTGATTGACATATTTTTGATGTGTTAATATATGTATAAAGTATAAGCCTACAAAATATATTATATTTTTTAATAATAGTTGTCTAGGTGATAGTAACTACAAACACGTAGGTTATACAAATACATCAAAAAGAAAAAGTAAGTCAATAATAATATTAAGTTGAATATTTTTGGTATTGTATAAAGGTCAAAACACTTTATATTCATCGCAAAAAAAGGTTTTTCATAGAATAAATTTAAAAAAATAATTACTTTTTAAAATTTAAATAAGATTAAAGTAATTTTAGTTATAAGACTTTAAAGTTTTACTTCTTTATTTTTTTCGTAATTGTTTAAAAATTCATTCTAAGAATTTTGTTCTCAAGGAAAGAATTATTTCAAAAAAATTTTAACGCTTAATTTTTTAAGAATGTCTTGATAAACAAAATACGACTGATTTTAAATATTAGTATAAAAAGCTTATAATCATTAATTGGTGTTTCTAATCTATTAATAAATAAAAATTAATTGCCCTTTATACGTAAGAGCACTACTTGGATCAATTTGACCAATTTGGCTGATTTGTTTTTTATTGAATCAAAAATTGTCTGGGCAAGGTTTGTATGAAATAAAATGTTTAAAAAATCTACTGGATAAATCGAAATAATATGGTAGATTGAATAAGCGTTGTCATGAATGTTGTCTATAGTCATATTTTACAAATATTCGTACATTGAACAAATTTAAAATAATAACATGATAAATTAACTATGTCATATGAATAAATGAAACCGACAAATACATTAATTGACATGCTAGAAGGAAGACGAATATAGGTCAATCTCAACGTGACGCTTTATTCACCGTTTTGGAAAAAGTGGATGCGTCCATTTCTCTACTAAATCTCTTAATTCTTTAACACTTTCTGGAGTTTCACCTCACAAACGGATTTTAAAAATAGGGGCATTTATTATTTAAATTAAAAATTGGAGTCCCCCAAAATGTTGTGACGGTTCAAGATTACAAATAAAAAATATAGAAGTTTATTGATCGAGTGGACAATCTTAACGGGCTGTGGTACTGAAGAAATTGTTTTTATACCAAAAATATCAATTAACCTCAGATTTACATTTTCAGTTTAAATGTATTTAATTTTCTATTAAATTAGCATTTAGAATAGTTATAAATAAAGCATAAGGACCAACACTTAAAGTTTCTGAAATTAATCTAAGCTAATCTAACCTTAGGTTAAGTGTATAGCCTTTGTTTTATGAAATAATGGGGATAAAACTAAAAAAAGGAATTCCGAAAAAGTTGTATTAATCAATGATAAAATAGTACGAAACAAAAAAACTAAACATGTTAATCAAGTATTAAACGAGTACAGTTATATGTTAATAAGCAATTTAATAGAATGACTTAACAAAGAATTTATAAGGACAATTTGTTAGCTATTTATCTTCCAATCTGAACTATTCAAAAGAAGTATATTTTTAAAATGAATAAATATACGTTATGTTGACGTTTCATTAAAATTATTTCAGCTACCACTTTCAGTTCTACTGTCAAAGTTCAATATATAATCAGTTTTTATTTATTTAAACAAGTTATATAAGAATCCATAATACGTTACCATTATTTTAATTTATAAAAATTAATATTATTATATACTTTCAAAAATAACTTAAAAATGAAATGTTTTTATTCTTAAAAAACGAGATTTTTAATAACTAGTGCCATATAATAATTCTTTGTTAAGTTCAGAAAACTTATGTTTCCTAATTACTTTATTTTGTAAACTATCGTCATAGTAACATTCATACACGAACATGAGCACTTTTATACTTACTAAAACAAACTCTTTTGGAATATTTATTATGTATGACAGTGGTGTATTAGGGAGACTTATTTTTATTACCTTTTTTTTTTTTTTGCTACTATTTTACTATACATCAGTGGTCGACACAGTGGCGGATTGAGACAATTGATAATAGGAGTGCACATATTAATTCAGGCCACCCCCTACATTTTAAACACTAGCACTACCAATAAGGGCACCCACAGTGGGGAAAGGGGCCATGCGCCCCCCTATTTTTTGGCATGGAAGGGCCGGATGCTATTATTTAAAATGCCACTATATAAATAAAAATATAGAAAAAAAGAAAAAAAGAAATTAAAAAAAGAGAGGCCAGTGTGGTTATGACCCATACTTGTTGAGGTTTATTCTTAGGCTCGTTGGGCCTGCCGAGGGCACATCGGGTTGTCTTCAGCCGATAATGATGTTGGATGAAGACACAGTTCAAAAATGTTTAATAATAATAATAATGATGACACTTCTGATTTTCTTCACAGTATAAAATTTCAAGTCGGTGATTGTTGTCGAAATGGGCAGAGAAACCGTCGTCGGTGTAGTCCGTTGGTCTCGGCTCGTTCGTCATCTGTTGTTGATGGAGGAGCAATTAAGTTTTATACTTATAATTATATAATAATAATATGCAAACAATTCTTTGTAATGCACGCCAACGACGCGATTATGAAACTACGGCGGCGGTGGGTTCTCACGACAGATATGTCTGTGGTTCGGACTTTGTACTGCTATGGAGAATTAACAGTAAAGTTTTAATTTTAATTATCGCAAAATTCTGTGACGTTACAGAACCTCCCCCCACCAACAAGTTATTGGGAGTACAATGAGCAACCACTTGTTGTAAATAAGGGTAGAGAATTTTGAGTGAATAATGAAAAAGGTTTAACATTTCGTATGTATGTTGGACAAGATAATCCAATTTAAAGAGACAAAGTATTATCATAATTAAGAGTTATTTGATAAATTAGAATAAAGATAAATAGATAGATATATAGAATAAAAAAAAATATATTTTTTTTTTTATAAAATGGGCAGCGAGTTCAGGCAAATTAAATAAGAAACATTTTTTTTTTTTTTACAGATGTTCAAAATGAGGGATTATTATATTTTTTTTAAGTTGATTACACTGTGGCTGCCTTTGGAAGAATTATTATTATTTGAATCTATTAGAATGTAGCCATTTTGAGATTTGATACAGGAGATTTTGTAGGGACCTTCAGATAGGAGAAAGAATTTAGAAGTTGACGTTACACAATGTTATCCATAGAATGTTATCCATAGAAAATAAAATGGCTTCAAAACTCAATTTTGACCCCACAATTGATGATTTTTCCGTTAAAAAATGTAGGAAAAAAATGTTTTCATGATCAATCATATTTTATTCTTATTATATATATAAACAACTTTATTGATATAAATATAGCGGATTGCTCACTTTGTTGTCTTACGACACAATTTACTGTTTAATACAATTTTACATAGCTTATAGGGTTTAAAATGTATATGGATATAGATAAAATAAAATAAAGATAATAATTAAAGTAGTAGTAGAAAGAAAAAAGAAAAAAAAACAAAGATTTCAATCTTGATGATTGTTTGTTATGAATATAGGTGGTAATTTATTATATGTAAAGTTTCCTACAGTACGGACAGACATTCGTATTTTTTCCAGATCACTTCGCTGCAGGCCGTAGTTCTTGAAATTCTGCAGGAATTTTGATGCGGTTCCGCGTGCGCTGAAACAAAGCCCAAATGCTTCCCACTATCCTACTCCGTAGAGGTGGTTCTGGTTGGGTGTGCACGGTAGGTATATAACTCTTTTCTCTTCATGCACATGAATGTCTTGTTGTTCGTCGTTAGTTTCCCAACGAATCGTGGGGTCTAAGATCATCTTAGGCCTCGTCTGTTCCTTCTGTCTATCACTATGATATTAGCCCTTCTGTTTTGAGTTGCTTCTTCATCGAGTACTGTACAGCACACTTCTTCGTATACTTCAAAGTTTTTTGCTCTAAATAGGTTGGCCAGGGTGGTACGGACTTTTTGATGGGCATTGCTGCGATGAAGTTCAGTCTTGGGGCAGGATCCTCGGATGTGGGGTAAGGTTTCAATTATATTATTCTCATTTTAAACTAGATTCCTGCAATGGGGATTGCCGACACTACTACCTCCTGTTCCTCGGTTAGACATTGAGTTCATCGACGCTTTAAAAGCTTTTGCCCACTCACCACTTAAGAGCCCGCCTTTTTTTGATACCCAAGCGTTAGTCGTGATACAACTACCATACCTTAGTACGAC
Source organism: Sipha flava (assembly GCF_003268045.1). NCBI lineage: Eukaryota > Metazoa > Arthropoda > Insecta > Hemiptera > Aphididae > Sipha > Sipha flava. The sequence continues at coordinate 74,251 of NW_020273635.1, forward strand.
TATTCCCCTTTGTCTCAACTCTTTCCACTTATTGAATTCATTGCACCTTAACTCAATACGAATCGCGCGTGGATTAAGGCCGGTTACGGGACCTAAGCATGCGAGAGAATGTGCTTCTTCCTGGCGTAGATCACGAACTACTAGCAGGTGTGGGTCTTGGACGAGCGCTAACTTTTGAGCGATAGCGATATGCTGGATAGAAGCCTTCCATGTCACTCTTAACATATCGAAACCCCGATATTTTCTTCCCGTGTAGTAAACTGGAATTGGAGTGTCAGTGGAAAAAAAATGTAACAATAGTTAATAATAAATAGTTAACCACTTGTAAGTTTAACACTTTAATTTCATTTTTTGTTAAAGAAATTTGTTTTTTCTTTTAAATCTATGTGTAGTATTCATAAAAGAAGATGTCCTGACTGATTGACTTACCATAATTTTATGGTACCCGCCTAACTTTCGCATTGCTAAAGATAAGACTCTTCTACAACGGACCCTACTGCATAACTGCCATTCTGAACTTGATCGTAGAACTCAAGCTGGCGAAGTCGGACTACATATAGCTCATATAAATGGTCTCCCGAAGGTTGTGTCTCACCATCCTAGGGATGGAAATTTCAATCAAAGGCCTACTATCAACAACCCCTGACTTATTCGCCAGTTGCCAACTCAATTTCTGGTTTTTACCAAAACTGCCGTCTCCGGACAAAAATTGTAAATTTTAAACGTAATGTAGCCAGTATAAATTATGATTTTTTTGTTTTAACTGCAACTTGGTTAACCGATTCTTTTGCTGATTGTGCTCTTCATAATTTAATCTTGAGATTCGTCCCTATATCACGCTTTTATAAATCCAGTTTTCTCGCATGGGTATCCAAAGACCTCAAATCGTTAATTTATCGTAAGAATAAAGCTCATGCAAAGTTTAAATCTACCTTCGACCCTGCTGATTACACTGCATTTTCCCTGCTTCGTGCTAAATGTAAATGTATATGCAAAAAATATCATAAAGAATTTGTCGAACAGTTTGAAAAATCTCTATCCTCAAATCCCAAAAATTTTTGGGATTATGTACGCAAGAATCGTTCCCACAATGCCGTTCCTAATTCAGTTTCTTTAGATGGTGTCAATAGTTCTTATAAACTGGAAAGTGTTAATCTGTTTGCTAAACATTTTTTTTTCGGTTTATTCTTCAGAGCCCGTTACTTCAAATCTTCAGACATTAGATATTCAATTTTTCGACTTACCAAACAACTGTTACTTCTCTGCAAATTATGTCCTCCTCAAGTTTAATACTTTAAAAAATGTGTCTTCTACTGTACCCGATGGAATACCTGGCGATTTCCTCTATAGAACGAGGTCCATTATTCTCTATCTTCTTTGGTCCCTACTTCGAAGATCCCTCGATGATAGTATTTTTCCTGACATGTGGAAAATTGGTTCTATTACACCCATTTTAAAATCAGGTTGCCGCTCGTTAGGCACTAATTACAGACCAATTTCTGTTTTAGGGCATATTTTTAAACTCTTTGAGTCATTAGTCTTAGACGCAATTTAGCCTTCAGTAAATTTGATCTTAGCCAATGAACAGCATGGTTTCCATCAAGGCAGATCAACGGTTACCTGTAACCTTGTTTTCTGTAATTACATATTCGGATCTTTTAAAGATGGAACATAAGTTAATGTCATAAATACCGACTTTGCTAAGGCGTTTAACTCCGTTAACCATGAGGTTCTAATCTCTGTTCTTCGTGCTACTGGATTTGGGGATCCTATTAGGGTTGCCACCTCTCCGGGTTTACGTATAAATCTACGGGCTCCGGGTTCAGAGAATTATTCTCCGGGTCGGAGATAAAGATAAGATAACATACGATTTATAGTCTTATATAGACTTTTTTTTTTTATTAGTTTCCGGTATAAAAACCATTTAATCACGATAATAAGAATAATAAGATTATGGACTACGGTTTATGAGTACGATTACGATTTTACGAATCAATTTCAACATCACAGTCGAGTGTGTTTGAATCCGAATATCTGTGTTTAATTTTTGTGTCAGTGTAATCGTGCATCGATATTTATTTTAGACTTATTAATTATTATCATCATGGAAGAATTTGAAGATAATCCAAGAAAAATCAAAAAGTATGAAACTAAATTTAAAGAGTCATGGTTAACTAACGAAAAGTATAAGAAATGGTTAGTTAAAATAGATGAGAAAAAAGCGAAATGTTCATTTTGTAACGTTAATTTTACTGTAAAATGGGACGGTGAAAAGGCTCTGACTAGTCATTTAAACAGTGAAAACCATAAAAAAACTACAAAGAATTTGAAAAGTAATTCATTAATGACCACGTTTATGACTAAACGAAATAGCTCGGATGAACTTAATGTAGCAATCATTGAAATAGCATCAATTTACCACGCAATCAATCACCATCATAGCTATTTAAGTATGGACTGTGGAATAAAATTGAATACTTCCCTATACGGAGATTCTGTTATGGCAAAAAAAGTTCACTGTGGACGTACTAAAGCAGAAGCAATAGTAAAAAACATTCTGAGCCCTAATTCAATAGAACTAGCCATTCAAGATTTGAAAATGGTTACGGCTTTTCAAAATGGTAGTTATTTTTCTATTGCTATTGATGCGTCTAATAAGGGTTCCCAAAAAATGTACCCTATTGTTGTTCAGTATTTTCAAATTCAAAAAGGTATCCAAAATAAAGTAATGGATTTTTATGAAGATCCAGATGAAACATCATTAAAAATTTTCGAAAATATTGAAAATTTTTTACAGCAATCAAATTTAGACGCTGAATTATTATCTGGGTTCTCTGCCGACAATGCATCAGTAAATTACGGCATTCGTAATTCGGTCTATCAAAAACTTCTCGAAAAACATCCAGAAACTAAAATAATAAAAGCAAATTGTAATTGCCACGTTATTCACAATGCTGCTAGAAACTCTATGAAACAATTAACATATGATGTAGAAAATTTAGTGTTGAAAGTGTATGCCGAATTTTCAAATAGTGCTAAGGGCGTAAAAGAACTTCAAATTTTTTTTGAAGAATTCGAAATTGAATACAGAAAAGTTCTTCGACATGGACCAACAAGATGGCTAAGTTTGTTTAAAGCTGTTGATAGACTGATAATGTCTTGGCCTGCTGTTTCATCTTATATAAATACTAAGGAGAAGAAAAATGTCATCAAGTCATATGGAAGTTTGTCAAAAATATTGACACGACAGAAATGACCGATTTGTCACGCAAAGTAACATTACCAGAATGCTTTTTGTACTTTATTCACCACTATATGAATATACTAAATGAGGCAATATTAATACTCGAAACAAATTCCGTAACATCTGTTGACTTACACAATGTAATGCAAGGTCTAAAAGATAAAATTGAAAATCGATTGAATGATTCATTTTATGGTGCAAAAGTTACGAGAAGTATTTCATCACTTCAAAAAAATGAGCTAGTAATGTTTAAAAAAGAAGGTAATGAAGTGTATAAAAAAACTATTGATTATTAAAAAAAAAAAATACGACTCCAACGATTCTATTTTTAAGATGTTTTCAAACTTTAATTTAAAAAACAAGATAGTTGAGTATGATGATGCAATAAAATCTGTGAATTTGTTAGGATTAAAAAATATTGAAGAAGACCGACTTTACGACGAAGTAAAAAATGTGCAAGGAGTCTGGGCAGAGCTTTCAAAAATGAAATTAACTTCAGACTTAATGTGGGTAGAGTTGTTCAAAAAAAAACGATTTCACTGAACTTCCAAAAATTATTGGAAAAATATTTTCAATTCCCATAAGTAATGCTTTTGTTGAACGAGTATTTTCATTGATGGGAAATTTATGGTCAGATGAAAGAAATCGTCTATCAGTGGAAATGGTTAAATCAGAACTCTGCGTCAAATTAAATTACAATATGAACTGTCAAGAATTTTTGTACTTTTTAAAAAATCCCGAACACGAAAAATTATTGAAATGTGCAACAAATAATGTTAAGTATGATTTTAAATTTAAATAATTTTTCTTGTTCGGGATTTTTAATCATATTTATATAATATAATTTGTAATTTTGAATAATAAAATATGTGATATATAAATATTTTTTTTGTTTGCATTTCATTACTATAACTAAGCTATAGATTATACTACATACTGGTGTGTATACAAGCGTCTAGCTGACGACCTTTTTTTTTTGCTTATCGGTCTGTCTCCGGGGCTGCTTTCTTTCAAAGGTGGCAACCCTAGATCCTATACTGTCTTGGTTAAATTCATTTTTAGTAAATAGATCTCAATGGGTTAATCTGTTCAACACTAAATCTGACACATTTTTATCTTCCCCAGGATGAACATCTATCACCTCTTCTATTCTCTTTGTTTGTTAATAGTGCTAGCTCCTCTCTCAAACATAGCAAACTTCTTTGTTTTGCCGACAATATGAAGATTTTCCTCGAAATTAACTCTGTCAATGATTGTCTCAAACTCCAGGATGATCTAAATTGTTTCTCAGCATGTGCTGAATCCCTTGGTCTCAAACTAAATATAGAAAAGTGCCGGTCAATGACATTCAGTAGAAGTCGCTCTCCTATTACTCACCTTTACTCATTGAATGGCTATTATTTGATTCCAACTGACTCTAGCATCTGTGATCTTGGTTTTACTTTTACTTCCTCTCTTCATCCTAGAGCTCACATAGATAAAGTTAAATGCAAAACCCTTAAGGTATTGGGATTCGTCAAAAGAATATCTAGTTATTTTAAGCTCTCCGCATCCCTCAAAGCAATATATTGTGCACTTGTACGTCCAATCGTAGAATACGGCTCATTTGTATGGGATCCCCAATCAACTGATGCTTGTCTTCAACTCGAACGGGTTCAGCGAAAATTTTTATGTTTCATGAAACATTCTCTTAATGTTAACTGCACCCCTCATGATTACACTCCTCTTCTCCGTTTCCTTAACTTATTCTCCTTAGCTTACCGTCGTTGATCCAAAAATCTCTCTTTCCTTAACAAACTCCTAACAGGCTCTGTCGATTTCCCATCCCTTCATTCTCTCATTAACTTTAGAGTTCCTGTTAGGTCCACCCGTAATAATCATCCTTTCTTATTATCCTTCTGCACTACAAACTATCTAAAAAATGAACCTATTACGAAAATAATGAAATTAGCCAATGAGAAACCGTTGTTCCTCTCTTAGTTTTATTTTTTTTTTATATTCATTGTTTAGTTTAATTTTATATTTTATATCTTATTATTTTATTCATTATGTTATTGTATGATTGTATTGTACACTTAATTATTTTAACCTAGGCTCACGCTCGTTGATCCAATAAATAAATAAATAATCAAATTTGTGAGACTACCTGTTGGACTTAATTCTACTGAGATATTAGGTATAATTACACATTTTTGGTCATATAGACACAGGTTTATAGTCAGAGAGCTATGCTCCCTAAATCTTAAATGCTATCCACGCTTTTGATTTTCATAGTCTTATTATTATTAGTGATGGGTAATCTTATTAGTTTTATTCTACAATAAATTATGGGGCCTCGCATTTCGCAATTTAGATATTGCTTAAGGCCTCGCAAATCGTAACGACGGCCCCCTGCCTTAATATCAGTATGACCAATAAAATTAGTGAATTACGTGAACTTAAGAATAGTTCATTTGAACTATTCACTTGAATGAATTGTGAACTAATGAACTATAGACATAAATGAACTAAACTTTCCATCTATATTATGGAATGGAGCGCACCCGGATGAAGATTAAAGTCCCTTTCACACTACACTACCATGGTGGCGCCACCAAAAAAGTATAGCCACCAAACATGTCACCAGACACATTATTTTATTATTTTATTTTACAATGTACAACATTTAAACAAAATAATTAAACCAATATTTAGTTCCAAAATAGAAGTTGAAGAGTTGACATGTGTTGCTTATTTGTACAGCCGTAGTAGACGTGCAAAAAAAAAAAAACAAGAAGTTGTGGGTACATCCATTAATTGCTGATCGCTCAGCAAAATATGTAATCTTCTTTCAATTTTTGGTTACCCAGGAAATATTTAATTTGTTTAATATGTTGATTTTAATAATTACCGATTAAGAATTATGTAAATTATTAAACTGTATAACAACATAATCGAAGCCATAATTTTAAATGGAAAATTTAAAGGTGAACATGTACTATTACCAATACCGTATTTAGACATTTTGTGCCCCGACGCAAAAATAAAAAAATTGGGGCCTTCTAAGGGGTCTGTCCACGGAAAATATAGGAGATAGATACTCATGAACCTTTTAGATATTCTAAAATCAATGCTATTTTTGTGTAGTAGGCATGCCACCGTACGCCGCACGCGATAATATAATACGCCGTATTATTATAAATAATCTGTTTGTTGATATTATTATAATAAATTTGGGAACTAATATTAGGTATATTAATAATATTCTGGATCACTGATTGCTATAAATACATTAATAATATATATATATATATATTAATAAATTAAATACATTAACATTAATTTATGATACTATTATTAAAAACAAAAAAAAATAATAATTTCAAAATAATTTTAAAAGTTCAATAATTCATAAGTGAGCAAATTTTCGATCACAAAATTTTGGCACCCACAAAAAACTTTTCGTTGTCACTTTAATGAACAATTTTATTAATCTCAACCTAATATTTTTACTTTTAGAAACTTTTATTAAAACAGTAGAAACAGATATTTATATTAAAATAAATAGTAATGTTAAAAATATATCTAACCTTCGAAAAAAATGCACAAGATGACACAAGATTAAAAAAAAACTTTAAAAGCAACTGAGAATTATAAAAACAAATATATAATATATTATGAATATGTACAAATAGTTGCATTTAATTACAATAAAGATTACAATGTTATGTTATGTATGATGTATTTATTTGTATTTTACTATGATTAATTTGATTGATTATTTTAAATTTTTGTATTATTCACTAATTTAATTTAATTTATCTATAACATATAATTTTCAAAAAAATGTACACCTATTGATTATTTATTATTGTTTAAAAAAAATATGTTTTATTGATTATTGTTTTAAAAAAATCATACAATTTAGGTACTACAATTGACTATCATTTAAATAAAATTGTAAAATAGGTAAATTTTACATTATATGAAAAATTAACAAGGGATTAGGTATTAAAAAAAAAAAATACCAAATCATTTGAGATTATACTATAACTATTAAGAATGCATATGAAAGTGGGAAAAAGGATAGTTTATTAAAAAATCGGAAAAAGAAAAAATACTTTAATTAGTATATTTTGATAGTTTTCAATTCTTAATTATCTTGAATATATATTATTATAATTATAATATGTATATATTATAGATAAAAAAAAATATATATATTTATTTAAATACAAGCATTTATAAAAATTGAACAATATAAAAATGTTAAAAGTATTTAATGATATATTTGCTAAACTAACTACAGCACAAATTATACATATGAACGTTTTGTAAGTAAATAAGAGTGATTACTTTAATTCAGAAGTTCCAAATAAAAAATAAACATCATGAAATATTCATTTAACTTTATGTATTTTTATATTGACGCAGCTATCTGGAACTGTGATCAAATCCAAAACTATTTTTACTGGATTTATTGTTTTTATTTCGTATCTTTTTATACACTAAAATGTTAAACAAACATACATATATAAGTAATTCAATCAATTATAAGATATTGGGTTTATTAGATATATTAAGGACATGTTTATTATTTTATTAATATAATTTAAATTTATATAAATTGATTTAAAAAAACTTTTTAACAACCAAAATTATAGTAGTTATTCAACCCTTATGCAAATTTATTCATAGATTTATATTAGACTCCGTGCTCAGCTCTTATCAATCACATATGTTTATTAAACGTCCGCGATTTTTTTTTATGTTTCACTTATACGATTTTGTCGATTTTTAACAAAATTAATACCGTTGAAAAGGGAAAAAAAGACGAACTACCAGTGTTTCAGGTCTCACCCACTACGAGGGTCTGTGCATCCCCAAGATAAGAAAAATCGTATTTTTAATTACCATTGCAAAAAAATGTCTAACAAAAATAACACGTCACTACGCTCGCCGCCACAAAAGAAGCTATACAACAACAAACCGATAACTCCAATTAAAATTGTAAATGGCAATCAAATAATTAAACAAAACGAAATAGTAAACACCGACCCGGACGATTTCTCATCTGTTGATTGGATATTGGTAATGTCTCCTCACTCCCAAAAACGTTAGCACACTCCATCTAGGTAATAGGTTTACGTCTCCCAAAACCAAACAAAGCAATACATCAAGCCAGTTCACAACAAAAAATCGTTACGCCTCACTTTCTGAAAAATTATCTACTCAGGAAATGGATACTGATCAAACATCCAATTTACCAAATACCAAACCACAATTACCACCTCCAATTTTTATCAAATCTGAATTAAACTACAAAAATTTCTGTGATGCTATCAAACTATTAATCAGTCCCGAAGAATTTTTTTTGCAAAAGTCTTATCAATAACCTAAAACTTCAAACAAAATCTGCCGATTCATTCCGAAAAGTAAGTAAACTGCTAAAAGAAAAATAAGTTGATTTTCACACTTATCAAATTAATCAAGATAAATCATACAGAGTCGTTTTTCGGAACTTACATCATACTACGCCTATCGATTTTATTATTCAAGAATTAAGTGAAAATTGATTCACTGCAAGACAAGTTGTAAATGTAAAAAATAAAATATCAAAAATACCATTACTCCTATTTTTCATAGACCTTGAACCTGACCTAAATAACAAAGAAATATTTAAATTAACTTCAATATGCTACACCAAAATTAAAGTTGAAGAACCACATCCTCGACGCCAAATAATACAATGTCTTAGACATGTCTTCACCCGATGCGTGAAATGTGGGGAAAACCACAATACCTCTGCCTGTTTAATACCCACCGACCAACCACCAAAATGCGCACTATATGAAGGATAACACCCAGCAAGTTATCGAGGTTGCATTGTGTATAAAAATCTACAACAAAGACACCAGAATAATAAAAAAAAATTGACCAAGATTTCCAATCTGATATTAAATTATTAAATACCAATAATACCATACCTGTTAAAGAGGTCTATTGCACCACCCTAAATGATATCAGTACTAATAATCAGCCGCACACCCAATCATACGCAGGCGCCACTATTTAATATTAAATGTATTTAATAATACAAAAATCCATGAACGAACCCAAAATTATTTTTCTAAACAGCTCACCTCATTCCTCAATGATTTTAAATTAATTATTAATCCACTTATTTACGTACGTTACTCCAACCCCCCCAATTTTTAATTTTGCAATTTTTTTTTTGCGCCAATAATTAGTGCTCAATTCCTGCTAAATTTTCAGAATTCCTGCTACACCAGTTTTTCCATAAAGTCGAATTTTCTACGGGTGGGGTTGGAGTAAAGTTACCCCAGCCCCACATCCACTTTAAATTTAATTTTTTACAATTTTTTTTTGCGCCAATAATTAGTGCTCAATTCTTGCCAATTCCTGCCATATTTTCAGAATTCCTGTTGTACCAGTTTTTCCAGAAAGCCGTATTTTCTAAGGGTGGGTATGTCATTATTAGGGTTCGGTAGTTGTAGGAATTGCATATTGTTCTGTATGTTCCCAATTTATACTCATAGTATATCAATATTATATTATATTATATCAAACAACAATGGTATTATTTTTATCGGATATTGTTGTCGCCGGAATTTCGGGGAAAAATAAATACTCACACTGCCACACTATATTACTAAATCGACTAAATAATCCTAGGCTGTTGTTATGAAAATCTGTTTTTATTTACATTTAGTGGATATCATTTTTAGTGGATATTATTTTCATACATTTTTTCAAAGTTCACTAATTAATAAAAACTTGTCTAAAAATTCAAATGGATGTAGGTATATATGTCTATATATTTAATATTTAGATTAGGATAATATAACTTCTTCACTTATTATAGGGGTGGCAAATTTTTGGTGCCTATAGCTGTAAATAAGATAAATCCGTCTCCGGTGGTAATTTATTATTTAATTTTATAATATACAGTTTTAAACCGATTTCTATTAAAATCAAAATTGAATTGATAATTTGTCCATATTTCTCGTACTACTAAATACAAGTATACTACTTAAACCCCCTCTAATGTAATAGAATTATTGCTGTCTTATTTCATAACATTAAACTACATTCTGCGGCTATGTTTAGCTTGTATTTGGTCTCTATATCAATTGCATACTGCATTTGTTTAAACTATTTCAACAATAACAAAACCCACTATGATAAAAATTTATTAATAGTCTATAATAATATCTATAATAATAATAATAAGTTTATTCCCTACACTCGGTAAACTTTTCGAAAAACTTTTGCTCAAAAGAATTCGTCCAATTATGTTAAAAAAAGGTATCATTCCAAGTATCCAATTCGGTTTTCGTCCAAAACATTCAACCATTCATCAAATTCATCGCTTAACTGATTCAATAGCCCTCGAAAAAAAACAATATTGTACAGTCTTATTCCTAGACATAGAACAAACGTTTGACGAGTTTGGCACGAGGGCTTAATCTATAAACTCGAAACAATATTTCCGGCACCGTGCTTTCTATTACTCAAATCATACTTAAAAGACAGAACTTTTCAAGTACGCCAAGGTAATGAAAATTCTGACTCTTTTGATATATATGCAGGGGTTCCACAAGGTAGTGATCTATCCCCGGATTTATACAATATATTCACTTCCGATATACCCACCGACCCAAATACGATATTAGCAATCTATGCCGACGACAATGTTATTCTGTCCATCAACAAAAATCCCATCACTGCTTTTGACAACTTACAGAAACATACTTCTAAAATTGAAACTTGGTCAAAAAAATGGAAAACAAAAAAAATGAAAACAAATCTGCCCATATTACATTTCCCTTAAAAAAAGATCACTGCCCTATTATTACTTAGCTTTGTAAAGTTTTCGTTACATATAGCTAATGTATACACCCATGAATTCAATGCATATTTAAATTTTGTTATACCTCTGCTATGGTGAAACACATCTGTGTATTTGCCATTTTTTGTCCAATACATGATCGTGTACCAAATCCATAAGGGAGAGTGGCAAAGGGTTCAATAACACCATAATATTTATTATTTAGCTGACGATTCCAACGATCTGGTTTAAATTCATTTGGACATTGAAAATATTTTCTATTTCGACAGCTTGTGAACATTGACATTATAATTAAATTCTAAAATAGAAACATAGAAGTAGAAATGTTATAAAAATGCACTAAATAAATAATTTTTAAACAAAACTTACATTCGCAGGTATTATATGATTTTTTAAATATACATCATTTGGAGATATTCTTACAATAAAAGGTGCTAAAGGATACATTCTCAACACTTCCTTCAAAATATTATTTAACAAATCACACTCTAAGAAATCAGTATCCAACAAACATTTTCTTAAATTATTTTGTGTACTTTTCTCCAATCCAAGAGTATACAAAGCCCATTGGGTCGAATAAGCAGTCTTTAAAATAGTATTAGGTGTGTTAGAAAATCATTGTTACATAAATCATATTTAAATAATTTATAAAAATGTATTCTATTTATTCTGATAAAATCTTACAGTGTCACCAGCTGCAATTATGAAGTCAACTATTAGCCTCTTAATCATGTCAATCGGTATGTCATGAGTATTTGATATAGAATTTAATAAGCCATCACCACCACTATAACTTAATAACTTTGATACCAAATTACTGGCTAGAAAAAAATAAATAATATCTTATTAATAGGTTTCTACTATTGACACTAGTTTAGCTCATAGAAAAAAAGTATTAACTTATAAATATAAATTAAATTTAAATATGTAGTACATTTAATAATATGTTTTGACCTTTCAAGTATTATCTCAGTAATGAACTTTTTTGGTACATTTGAATTCAGTGATTCACCATTTAGGTCCATAGTTAAACCATTTTATAAGAAACATAAAATATAATAACCTAGAAAATGAATAAATAAAATCTTACCACTATCAATAGAACTGTCAACTGCACACACAAAATCATTCCAAATATTCAACTTTAATAATTTTGCAGTTTTAGCTGGGATCACAGTAAATTTAACAGTACATTGAAATACTTTTTGAATGCTTTGAGCTAAACAGTTAACGTCATTTGATACATGCATTTTACACTCATCATAAGCTCTCCCGACTAAATGGGCTACCATAACTGTAAATAATTTAAAATCTTATATGTTTTGATTTTTAGTACTAATATAATAGAAAATTACATTCTGATAAATATATTGTGTTTTATAGCAGTAACATTTATACATTATAAATGTAATATGTATACAAGAGGCAAAATTAAAATTAAGTTAATTAAATTGCAACTGTAATTATTACATATTTTATGTTATCTATCAGTCACAAAAGTTTTTTAAATTTTCTTGATCACTATATAAATGTTACTTCTTTATAAATTTAACTAATTTGTAATTTATATATTAATATGCCTAGGTATTAGAAAATTAAAAAAAAAAACTATATTCTTACATGAAATTGATAGCTTATATAAATCTGCTATAAGATTAGGAATCACTTGTCCATTATAGTTTTCCCATTCAGTAAATAAGTCATTAGTGACAGTATTATAAGATTTGATCAAATTTATATTAAAATCTTTTAACATAATTTTGTTCAATATTTGTCTATATTTCCACCATTCTTTTCCATCCCTATAAACAAATATAATGTATTATTACAATTTAGAAGTTGATATTGGTTAGGTTATATATATCTCAAACATTTATCCTTATTACATGACTGTGTAAGAAATTTTATTAACTTAAGAACTAATTAAAAGAAAAAAAAGAACCCATAAAAAAGTATTAAATTGTAAATTTAAAATTATTTAAATATCAAAGAATGTCAAAATATATTCATATTTAAAATTTCTGGTGGCCTTTGCTATACAAGTTGTAATTTATAGTAATTTAATATTAATTAAATTGCGTTAGATATAATACTTAAATAAATATGTAAACTTAATGAATGTAAAACTTAGAAATTATTAATGATCAATATTTTAATAATTTTATGGAAAATAAATTACATGAAATAGAGCCCTCGTTGTTGGCCATATGTATCATTATAAAGTAACCATGCTTCTGGTAACATATGTTGAGGATATTTTCCTTCTTGTGCAAATAATAATTTCATATCCAAAGGATCACTAATCCATACAGCATCAAGAGGACCGAGTTTTTCTCTGAATACTGAACCGTATTGTTGATGTCGCTTATCAATATATTCATGTAATTTACGACCACCACCAGCCAATAAGATTGAAAATATTGTACCAACTACTGGTAGGCCCTTGACAATGGGTATATCTTTTTTTGATTCATTTGTATAGTCTTTAATAATTGAAGACATGAATTTATTTTTAGTATTGTTTCTTAAAAACAAAATGCAATGTCGATTGAACATGGTATAGAGACTTAATGAAGATCTCGTATTTCTATTAAGGAAAAAAAAATTAATAAGATCAAATTTATATTAGTTGAACAATTTATGTTAAAATATTGCACTCTAATTTCAACTAAACATTTTTTGTACACAGAAAATTAAATAATATTATGAATTAATATTTGAAATTAATTACTAATTAATCCATTAATAACTAAATAAATTAAAATTAAATTAAATGTACGAACTTGAAGAAAATACAGTCAACATGAAATTAATAAAAACATAACTTGGGGTGTCCGATACGGTTAATGTAAAACGTATATTGTAATTGGTAACTGAACTCAAAAGTATTAACAGTTGAGGTGCAGTTGCTATTTGTTTATCTATTTGTTGTAGAGATATCTTTAAAGATTTATAACAGCAACAGTTGGTTGCTATCAGTGATAAAAAAAATATATCATTTTAACGGTTATTGTTCTGTGATTATACCAAAGATCTATTAACTTAATTATGGTTTATACTATGATACACTACGAGGTTTATAGATAATAATTATTATCTATAAGACTTGGATACATTATACCATTGATAATAAATTTATGGATAGACAATTGTCTAGAGACAGCGCCTCTTATCTGCAATATTATTATCAGTATAACACTATCACTACAGTTGCCTTATCACATAATCGGTTGATTACATTTAACTATTATATTTATACAAACAGCCATAATATTATATTATTTAATAATTATATTAATTGTAATATATTAATTATTTAGTATTATTAATTTATATAGTACAAATTACAATGTCATTAAGTGAAGAATTAAAAATCTTTAATCGTGATTATACCTATCATATAAATAAGCAAATGATTGGCGTAAAGTTTATTATATATAAACCTTGTGATTGGCGGGCCCCAGGCAGTTATTTCCCCTTGATAATAACATGAGATAACAAAAAAAATCAAAAAAATCAGGAGTATTTTTCCCGTTTTGAAAATTGGGGGATATTGTATAACTTTTATCAATATAAATTATATAATTGGATTTGGTAATTTTCGATTTAGTCAGTTGGTACTGTTTTTTTTAAATTTCGGACAACTGCCTCCAACTCCATTATCGATACCATTGAATAATTTGAATAATCTGCAGTCTGTACAGTGTTGGGAATGACAACTAGAGACAATTCCCATTGTGTTATTTAATTTCCCTTTTCCTACATAAATTCCCCTGCTCAGGTAAGATTGTAATAAAAATTCCATTGAACATGATAAAACAATTATCAAATGTTATAGAAGTCGAAGTGGAACATTTACACAAATTTGTATGTCACTTGTCAGTTCCAAAACAATTAAACAATGCTAAATTTTTATAGATTCACTCTATAATAGAATTTCTAATTAAATACCCCATCTGTATTCAGTGGGAATGTTCACATGGAAGAGAGAGGTTGCGTCAAGTCTTTTAAGATAATATTATGTTTGGTTGGTCTTGGTGCAAATCATGAACTTTGTTTTTAATTACCCTAAATATATTTAGTTTTTACGCATTACTCCCAAAATAAAATTTATATTAGTAAAATACTTAAATTATTAGAATAAAACAGGCCCTAAGATCGTATCTTAAACCGTGGTTAACATTGAGTTTTTGATAACAAATCGCTAAGCCGCAAGATAACTTATCATTTTAATTTATATAATGTTTAGTTAGATCTTCTGCTGATTGTTTCGTACATTTCAAACAGGTCGAGTAAGTGTTGTGTTAAACTGTTGAATTGAATTAGGAATATTTAACTAACTAAATTCCCAACATAATTTAAAAAACAATCAACACTATGTATTTTGGACTGCGTTTTAGTCGACAGGCCATATTGAAAAAAGCTGATGTATGGTTACGATACATGTGCAATATTACAAAAAATGAACCAAAAGAACTAGAATATATCCGAAATATTGGCATTTCAGCACATATTGACTCTGGAAAAACTACATTGACCGAAAGAATCTTGTATTATACAGGTAAAATAGCAAAAATGCATGAAGTTAGAGGAAAAGATAATGTGGGAGCTACTATGGATTCAATGGAATTGGAAAGACAGAGAGGTATAACAATTCAATCAGCTGCCACCTACACAATGTGGAAAAATTACAATATCAACATAATTGACACACCGGGTCATGTCGATTTTACGGTTGAAGTAGAAAGAGCTCTTAGAGTCTTAGATGGTGCAATTTTAGTGTTGTGTGCTGTAGGAGGTGTACAAAGTCAAACACTTACTGTTAACAGACAAATGAAACGTTATAATGTTCCATGTATAGCTTTTATTAATAAATTAGATAGACTTGGAGCTAATCCGTATAATGTTTTATCCAATATTAGAAGTAAATTGGGACACAATGCTGCATTTTTACAGTTACCTATTGAACAAGATAATAATATTAAAGGAATAGTCGACTTGATTCATAATAGATCAATTTATTTCAATGGAGATTTTGGTGATGACATTGAGTATGGTGATATTCCAGAGGATATGAAACAATTGGTCAAGGATAAACGGCAAGAATTAATTGAACATGTGTCCAATGTAGATGAAAAGTTAGGAGAAATGTTTCTTGAAGAAAAATCTCCTACTAAACAAGAATTGATTGATGCTATCAGACGAAACTGTATCAATAGAACTTTTACACCTGTTCTTCTTGGAACTGCTTTGAAGAACAAAGGTGTTCAACCCTTGTTGGATGCTGTATTATCCTATTTACCACATCCTGGAGAAGTAGAAAATTTTGCAATCCAGGAAACTGATGATAAAAACAACCCTAAAAAAGTAGTTTTAAATTCTAGTCGTGATGGAACTTATCCATTTATTGCTCTTGCTTTTAAATTAGAAGCTGGACGATTTGGTCAATTGACCTATATGAGATGTTATCAGGGTAAATTGTCCAAAGGTGATACCATTTACAACTTTAGAACTTCCAAAAAGATACGTTTATCTAGATTAGTTAGATTACATGCAGATCAAATGGAAGAAGTCAACGAAGTATATGCTGGTGACATATTTGCACTGTTTGGTGTGGATTGTGCAAGTGGTGATACTTTTATGACTGATAAAAAATTAAATATTTCACTAGAATCTATTTATGTTCCTGATCCAGTTGTGTCTATGGCTATTTCACCTATAAATAGTAAAGACAGAGATAATTTCAGTAAAGCGATTGCTCGATTCACCAAAGAGGACCCAACTTTCCATTTTCAATATGATACAGACAGTAAAGAATCAATCGTTTCTGGCATGGGTGAATTGCATTTAGAGATCTATGCTCAAAGAATGCAAAAGGAATACAACTGTCCAGTAAATTTGGGAAAGCCAAAGGTTGCATTCAGAGAGACTTTAGTATCACCCTTTGAGTTTGATTATTTCCATAAAAAACAACATGGTGGACAAGGACAATATGCCAGGGTTATAGGAGTTCTAGAACCGTTACCACCTAATGAAAATACAAATTTAGATTTTGTTGACGAGACATCTGGACCTAATGTACCCAAGCAATACATTCCTGCTATAATAAAAGGTTTTAAAATGATGTCTGAAAAAGGATTGTATTCTGGACATAGAATATCAGGTGTGCGTATGAGGTTATTAGATGGTGCACATCATATTGTTGATTCCAGCGAATTGGCATTCATATTGGCTACCCAGGGTGCTATTAAACAAGCATACGAAGAAGCTTCTTGGCAAGTATTAGAACCAATTATGGATGTTGAAGCAGTTGTACCTATAGAATTTCAAGGTGCTGTAATGGGTCAGTTTAATAAACGTAGTGGAATAATAAGTGGTAGTGATGGAACAGCTGATTGGATTACAATTCATGCAGAAGTACCGTTAAACTGCATGTTTGGATTTGCTGGAGAATTGCGGTCATTGACCCAAGGCAAAGGAGAATTTAGCATGGAATATGTCAGATACTCACCAACAACCCCTGAAACTCAAGAAAAAGTAGTGATGAATTATTTAGAAAGTACTGGTCAACTTCAAGCATTCCTTAACTCAAAAAAGAATACTAAATCATAATTAATGGAAGAATAAATTTGTATTCATCATTTAATTTAATTTAAAATAAAAGCTGTGTTGACTGAATTGCTTTTTAGTGAAAAAAATGTGTATAAATTTGTAATATAACTGTTATAACTTAAAATAATATAACTTGAAAATAGTCGTTTATGAATATTTTTTTATCATTAGTGTACTTAACAACAAAACCAATATTTTTCTGTTAATCCAACATACATTTAAACATAATACACTGATGAAAAATATAATTTTAATATATACGTAAAATATTTGTTGTATATAAATGTTAAATACTTAAATTAAATTATAAACTTTATGAAGTACATAAGGAACTATATTAATTATATCAAAATATATACTGATGGTCCCAAAAACATAATCCTCTGGATGCAATTTCCACATCAGTCTCTGTAACATTTAATACAGTTAGCTATAGTTTAAATTTATATGTATAATGATATATTATATTATTAATAACCAAAAATGGGTATTAATTAATTTTAAGTTTAATTTTTCCTAACTTTTTAACTTAACTAGTTAGTTTATTTTCTAATAAACTTTTTAACTTAATTAGTTTAATTGGCGGTTGAAATAACATAGCATTTCACAGTTAATTTAAAAATTTAAATTTTAACTTAATTAGTTTAATTGGCGGTTGAAATAACATAGCATTTCACAGTTAATTTAAAAAATTAAATTTAAATTTAAAAACCAATCTGGAAGTACGGGATACAGCTATGGGGAAGTGCAAAAAAGACAAATTTAAATAAAATTCAATGTTTTCAAAACATTGCGCTAAGAAAATTAATAAATGCTCCCCCATACATATCTAACCATACTCTCCATACAGACCTAAAATTAAAAACTATCCACGAGGAAGCCAAACACTTTTACAAAAGATTCCATAACCGTCTTTCCTCCCACTCAAATCCTTTAATTAAAAACCTTTCCTCCCTCTCAATCCCCGGCAGTCCTAGACGATTAAAACATGAATGGTGTAGAGACCTGTTACAAATTTTAATATAGAAAAAAAAAAAATACTAACTTATTAAATATATATAATTCATTTACATTTTTCATATAAACTATCAACATTTAAGTGTCATCATTGGGTGGCTTCTTTATTCACTTTTTGTATTTTGTATACTCATGTTATCTGTACCCCTTATCATATATGCTTATTGTGTCATTTGATATAGATTGTATATTACGTATTAAAATAAAAAAAAAAAAAAAAATTAAAAATTATCCAAGTTAAAAAAATTTGAAATTTTTCGTTTATTCCTAAATATTATTATAAAAATTAAAATAATCCAATACTATAATAACACAAACATTACTGTTATTTTTCTTGATAAAATAATTTTGTTTATGAATAATATAATATTAATATATTATATTTTAGTAGATTAGATAGATATAAAACCATAATATATACACAATATTTTAATGTTTCCAGTACAGTGGTGGGGCCTGGGGGGCCACGACCCCCTCTAAATTGGTCTTAGCCACCCCTTGGCCGCCTAACCACAAAAAAAAAAAAAATTATCAATTATGATCATGATCCTCACGATTCACAGTCCTATAATTGTGAAATAGAGACTGAAAATCAAAGTTACAAATTTTGCCTAAATCATTAAAAAACTCTGAAAATAAATTACATTTTTCATTTATATGACTATCTAATCAAATTCCACTTTCAGAACTGCATACACTTTGTTTGATATCTATTACAAATTTTTTTTCCTCAACTGGATACGAGAGAATATTTTCTTGTCTAAAACGGGTGAAAACTATCTCAAAAATAAAGTAATGGATTCTTATATGTCAAATTTGAGTGTGATAGCTATTGAAAAGTTAGAGGCCAAACGTCTAAACATTGATGATATTAATGAATTTGCATCATTGCATCAAAACCGTCAAATTATTTAATTTAACATAATTTATAGCAATAATAATCATAAAAATTATATACACTTATAGACTCTTGTCTAGTGTGTAATAAACCAGAAAAGTATTGATCATATGTTAGTGATTAATGATTATATACCTAATTATTTTATTTAATTAGCAGCTAAATTAAAGTACATGAAAGTTAATTTTATAGTTTTTAATTTATCATAATTTATATATATCTTTTCTTTTAATCAAAATTATAACAATAAAAATTGTATAATTTTTTTTTATTTAAATATAAATGTATAAATATATTAACCTAGGGTGACCATATTTATGAAAGAAAGAAATGGGACAAATATGTTCTCAAAAAAAAAAAAGACAACATTTGTTTTAACTTCTATATTATATGCAATAAAAATAATTTTTAATTAGTTTGATATTTTAATTAAAAATTGATTTGCATTCTATTTTTGCTGTGAGATTGAAAAAAAATTACTTAAAATATTCTTTATTTTTATTGAGTTGATTATTTCGAATTATTTGGGTCGATTGTTCATAATTTTCTTCATTACATTCTTTGACATTATTTTTTTTTTATGAACTGATTGTATTTAATAGTTTTAGTTGTGTTAACAAAAAATCATAAAAATCATTACAGGAATATTTTTTAAAATTATTTATAAGAATTATTATTGCTTTGACAATTGGTACGAGAAAACTATTTTTTTCGTCCGTCCATATAATATTTGTGATTGATAATATTATTTCTATTATTGCATTAGTTAATCTGCAAAGGTACAGTAAACGTATATTTCTTTTTAGGCATTTTAAAAAAACAATACAAGTGATAACACTAACGACTCACAACAATTTAAATAAAAAGAACTAATACATAGTGGCTATAACATTAATAACACAAGATCGTTGCCATGTACACCCGTTATTGCACGACTATGTTCGATTTTACGATTAATATACCTAATATACCTATTATACCGAATATGGTTGATTATAAATAGTACTGTACATTGGTAAACTATTCGTATTTAATATCGATTTCTTTAGAAGTCTCACACATGAGTTCGTAGTACATACATATATACTATATGACATGTCATATTTTTTTTTCTTTTGCTCTCGGTTTACAATTTTTATAGAAGTAACGTGATTAAAACGGGACAAAAAGCGTCCCGTTCAAAGTTTGTCGGGACAACGGGACATAATGATAAAAAAAAGGGACAATCCCGTTTTAAACGGGACGTATGGTCACCCTAATTAACCCAAAAACAAATGTAATTCGTGTATTATATTATATTAAGTAAAGATTTTTAATGTACGTTAGTTGAAAATGATATCTAATGTGTAAATAATATATATAATAATATAATATATGATTTTTGTGATCAATTAAAATGAAAACCAATTATTATGTGGAAACTTAGCATATGGGACAGTATCTCAATAGGTAGTGTGTTAGCCCCCTATCCTTATTGAGCCAATTAATGGGACATATTAAACTGATTGCGATTTTTTTTGGCCCTTCTAAATTTTCAAAGGTCCCTAATGGGCCCCCCCCCCAAGATAAATTCCTGACGCCGCCACTGTTCCAGTACAAATAACAATTATTTTTCTGAAAAAGCAAAAGCCTGAAGCAGAGCATCCCACTCAAAGCAAGTAACTATTATCGATAAGGAAAATGCAGTTAACAATCATATTCTGAAAATAACTTGATACTTAAAATATTGTATGAATATAGTTATATATGCACGTAAATATTATGATAATAATATCATTATACTGTTTATACTAATTGTAGATAATATTATGTCCCTGTATTGACCAGTCTCTTATGTTGTTCATGATCGTAAACATAATTCATAATCGTCATTCATTAGCTATTAAATATATTTAATCTATTCTGTGGTTATATCATAGATGAATAGTGTACTCAGGGCCCCACATACAATTTCGAGCCCTTACACTAAATAGTTGTCCGGGCCTTATACAACTTCCAAAAATACAATTTACTATATATAACAATTTTAGGAAAAATATTTGTTTTTTCATTATACCAATTCAAATTCAAGATTCATAAGCATTTCAACATTTTTATTTTGTTAGTCTATTTTATTTTTTTATTACAATATTATTTAAATTAAAATTTTATTTTGCGGATTTTGAGCTCAGCGAATTCAGTAATGATATCGTCAAAATTGATTGTCGAAGCCAATCCATTAATTTCTAGGTAATAACTGGTTAATCTGCATATCTGCATTTTGAACTATCAAAATAACTAAATATAAATATAAAATATCATTTAATGTAAAATAAGTATTTCTACTAAAATTTCAAAAATTACAAATAAATTTCAAAGGTCCATCACCCCCCCCCCTTGTGGGGGCCCTAAGTATACTTCTTTTTATTTATTGCATTTAAGATTTAGAATTTCGGAATTAATTTTTTATATTAACTATCTCGTATTTTCAATTCGTAATCAAACAACATCAGTTGTTAAGTACCTATTTTGAATTCGGTTTTAAAAATAATTATTAATGTCATTAACTTTTTTTAAACTGAGTTAAGTTAATATTTTTTTCTTATTATCTTTTAACTAATTTATGAATTGTTAACTGTTAACTTTTAACTTATCGATCTTGTATCTCTTAACATAACTCTAGTTAATTATTTTTATTAACTTGCCCACCTTTGTTAGTCACTAATATAATATTACCTGAGCATCATGAATCAGGAACATTGAAAAAAAAAATGAACCAATAATTGAATACATGAGTTCATATGTAGTACTTCCCAGTAATATTTGTATTAATACACCAGCCAAAAGTATGGATAAAATCAGCAGAATACTAAAAGCAAATATATCTTATTAAATAGTATGTAACCAATATAATGTTTATTTATTGCCATACAATTGTGTCATATTTAAAGAAATTATCTTACCTCCTAAAAATTACATTTTGAAAACAGAAGAAAATTTAAAATAATAAAAATTAATTCTAATTTTGAAGGTACTATTATATATTATATATTATTATATATATAGGTACACATTATATATAGTGTGTAAAAAAAGAGTAATAAATAATTTTTACTAATTAAATAATGTATTACCATCTGTTGAAAAAAAAAATATTAAGAATGGTACTTACCAATATTCAGTTAAAGATAACCAAATTCTCTTTGTTTTACTCAAGTATAGCATTGTAGCTATGATTGCAACCAAAGTAAGTAATAATGTTTGTAGCAGTATAAATAAACCAAACGATGTAACAACAATTCCAACAGTACAAGCTTCTAATAAAGTCTATAATTGAAATTAATAGAGCTTAAAGGTTATATTTTAAGTATGTATACATATTTTTTTAGTTATTTACTCACAAATATGATTAATATTATAAGATTAGAAGGATAATGTTTGCGTTTCATGTGTAAAAATATGAGTACCACTACATTCAATATAATAGTTATTGACAGCATATATTCACTGAAAAATAAATTTTCCACTAATGATCATACAAAAGTTGTTTAATACAATTACAATGTGTTCTCACAAGTTATAGATGAAAAAACGAATTTTCGGAGTAAATAAACAGAAAAATCCCATGAAATTATAAGCAAGCAGTTGTAGTACTAGAAGAGTAAAAACTTTCCTTAAAAATACTGAAACAATAAAAAACCAAATATATACTAACTTAATATATTTATATTACAATTATATATAAAAAAATTACCTTGGCATGTTTTAACAAGTTGTTTTTCAGTACTTAAAAAATGATATGGAATATTTATTTTGTCTTCATTATTGTTTGTAAAAACAACATTGTCGTAATTATCTAATTCTTTACCCGAGAAAAATTAAATAATAAATGTATTGTTTTTCTGGTCAATATACTAATTAAATTACGTTGAGTATAATAATATATATATATATATATATCAATGGTAATTATCAATGTCACAATAAAAATAATTTCAACTATTGATTTTAGCATTTGAAATTTAATTTATTAAAAAAAAGATATATACATTTTTAAATTTTTTGAATAGAGTTATATTGTTTTCAAAGATAATTTTTGTAATATTTAATTATTTTAATGATTAATTTCATACAAATAAATATACTTTTTTCAATATCGTACAACATATTAAATGAAAAATTATTCTTAAGTATTATCATAAACTGAATTTATATAAGATAATAATTTTCAACTAATAAGTAACATAGGTACTTATAATTTTTTAAAAATAATTACCCAAATAATTTCCATCAACCATGGTTAGTCTCACTAAGAACTATCAAATAATTAAAGCAAGCTTCTAAGATGTTCTTGTTACATCAACAATCTGGAAAATCAAGTAGACATAAAACAGTAAATATTTCATCAATTTAATTAGGTAAGTATTTTGACTACTTAAACTTTTTATGATTCATAAATCATACTCATTATAGATAAAATAATTTAGATTTTTATCAGACTCTTATATACTTATATTTAAATGTGTAACAATTACTTATGTACGTAATTATTATTTTTGGTAATGCATAATTTTATATTGTAGCCACGATATTCATAGTTTGTTTGAAAATAATATTTAAAATAAAAATATGAGAAAAAATTAAGATATTATTTATTCAAATAGCCTACATAAACACTGACTCCAGATTATTAAATATATAATTTATAATTATTATTATATCCAGATTACAAAACTAATGCATTGCAGTACATTATTATTTTTAGTACTTGAATTTGAAATTTCTGGATAGTTGATTCCCGGCTTACGTGTTTAGCTTAATTCATTCGGTGACACTGGTTTCGTGGCATGAAGTTGCACAGCACTGTAAGATATTCGATACTAGTTTTGTATGCTGTTCACAAGTAATTGAAATTTACACTAAAATAATATTAGGTAAGTTGAGATAAGCATAAATTTATACCAACAATTAATTTAATGATTTTGTTTTTTATTCGAATCGGTTAGGTTTAAGAAAAAAAACTATAGCAGTCTTGTTAAATTAAAATGGCAAATAATTATGTTCTAAATACTGCTGCGGGTGTTTTAGAACTAATAATTATTCTCGAGGTAAATCGAATGGTAATTTTCGAGGAACTTGGTCACATAAAAATATGACATAGTGACGTAGATGTTAAAAGAATATATAAAAAAATAAAATAACTTAAAAATTAATATAGAACAACAAAATTTAAATTTGTATTATCAACTTTCAGAAACTGTTTATTCACAACATTTTGATAAATAGAGATAAGATTTTTGATCCACAGCATTATCATAAACTATACCGCCATATGAAAAAAAAAACAACTATATGAATATGTATTCGCCCCTCGCCCCCCTTTAAATCCGCCCATGCTTTCATATTAATAACATATTAAATAAGATATTCAATATATTCTTTTAGTTAATCTTCAACTCAATCAATTTATTTTTAAATCATTAAGTATTAATTTAAATAAAATATAGGTTCTTGGCTAATTATTAAATATAATTATATTTAAATACCTATTTATAATACAATTTATGAAATAACAAATATAAGTTTTATTATTGTAAGGTTTAATAATAACATTTATGCACGCTGAGACCAGCTATAAACTTTTGTAAACAAATATAAATTAATATAATAAAGCATTTTCTAATTTGCTGATGTTATTGGCAAATCTCTTCAATTGTATATGATGTTATGTATGTTAAAATACACATTAATTTTTGTCAGTTCCGTTTATATAAGCTAATAGGCTAATGGCATTGGCGTAGCTAGGATTTTCTGAAGGGGGGTGTTAATTATAATTATTAAATATTATATATAATACGTACAAACTAAAACTTTTATTTTAATTAATTAATATGTATACATAATGTCTGTAATAGAGATGTAATGTATATTCGAATTCGGATAGCTTTACCATAATTATTCGAATATCTGACTATTCGAATATCAGTATTCGATGCTATAATACCTATTATTATTAAACGTTTTGTGTTGCACGAAAACGTAAACGAATAATTTTCGTCACGTATTGTCGCAATCGCGATAATGTTAACCTGTATATATGTAATTAGTATTGTGCATTATTTTATATTTCATATTGTATTATCGATTTACCTATATTCCTATAATAATGTAATATATGATACGGCTCAAGGGGGGTGTCATATCTACCAAACACCCCCCCTTGTATACGTCACTGGCTAATGACTATTTTATTCTACAATTTATATTCAATATTTTTATACTTAGAAGAATTATGATGTAAGATTTTATCTACCTAGCCGCCAAAAAAATCAGGAGGAGCAGCTAATATCCTTGAACACGAGCGTCTCACCACAGCAATGCACAGTTGGCTGCGTGCGCGTGCAGCTTTCCATATCCATAGATAATAGAAGAATGGATAGGCCATTACAGCTTATCACACGGGAATAAATATTTATTTTGAGGTTACAAGGGGTCTTATCAATTATCAAAATGTCAAATTGTAAATTTAAAAAATCAATAACTATAATAGGTGTTTTTTATACTCAGTTCTTTTCGTTATTCATCATATTTTATATTTAATGTTAATTTTTAATATTAATATTGAATAGCAAAATCATACTTATATTTACTCATAATTTATAATTAAAATGATATTACCTATGTCGAATCTTAAATAAATGTATAAATCACAATTTTGATCCATAAGTCGATATAATGACAATATTTAATACACATTATTTACTCATGACTAAAATGAATAAGCTTTGTTAACTTAGCTCGGGTACGTTTTTTCCTTAATATTGTTATCATTTATTTTTCTAATTTCGTGAAAAATACGAATGTCAACATATTTATTGATTGTTAAATTTATTAAATTATCTCTGTGCATATGCTTATTTAAAAATGATTCTTGTCCTGTGCAATATGGAATTGTTTCTTTTCCTCCTTTATAAATGTTCGCTTTAACTTTGTTAATTAAAAATTGTTTGTTCTATTATCTATGGTTTTACAGGTAGAGACATGATATTGAAAGAAAAGTATCGATACTTTCACTTGGTAACGAATGGAATGAAAATAACGAAACGTAACGACCGGTATGAGTATCGAAAAAAAAAATATTGATCCTTTTACTTAGTTCTATCATCGTAACAAATATAATATTGAGAGATAGGTTGCGCCTGGGTTTGGAAGAATTAGCCGATGTTTGGAAAACACCGTTACTAGGGGACACCGCGTAGAGGTTTCTTCCTTGTCCCCCTTATGCAACACATTATCACATGCACAGCTTGCTCCCAAACCTGCACCCCAGAAGACATTCACAAAGGCACAAGCCAAGGAATTAACGTAGCCCGCATCTGGGCAGAAATAATATAAATCCACCATTAACGTACCTTTCTATTTTACCTTATTTATTAATATTGTGAAATGTTTATTTTAAAGTTAATTTTATTTATCTATTTGTTTTTTAATTTTTTTAATTTGTTTAACAACTTATATCATTATGATTATTACTGTTACACTATGCGCTTGACACGAATAAAAAAAAAACAAATATAATTAAAATATTGATAACAATAAAATATGAAAACGACCTATATGAACAAGTATCAAATGAAAAATTATTTTTATATTTTAAAGTTTTCTTTCTCCAAGTTAAGAATGAATTCAAAATGTTAGTATATCTTAAAATATGCCATTTTACTAATATTTAATTAAAACTAGTTATGGTTCATGAACCACAGATAAAAATGCTGTATGTAAACAAATTTTTAATTGTTTCCGTCAGGTACCTATATCATTATTTGTAATTTATATTTCATCTAATCAGTATATAAATCAGTAAATCAAAACATATTGTATATTTTGTGCAATACTTTATACTATTTCCATGGCTAAAAATGAACTCAGTATACATAATTTATGATAAAAAGGTTTATTATAAACCTATTGACACTATTGTATTGTGGACTGTAGTTTCTGGTTCATGGAAATAACAAATACAGTCGTATAAAGTATAGACTTTAGTATGATGACCGAATTTTATAAACAAATTCTCTACCATGCGCGCAAATAATTTTTCTAGAAAAGAATTATTCTTTGATACAATTCGACCATTCGAGTACTTTTGATTTTTGAACCATTATGGCGGTTAATAAATGATTTAATGCTATACATTCGATACCAGTATTTTTTTATCGACACAAATAAGTTGTGAGATATATTTAAAAACAATACTGTGTAGGGTAATTTTTCACAAGAATATTATCAGTCACTATAATTAAAAAAAAAAAAAGTACTAACCAATTTACTGGTTGCTTATCTTCGATTGATATTTTATTAAAAAAAAAAAAAATACTAGGAAGAATGATGATTATTTAAAGTATTCTTCACCACTAAATGCTTTAATCAAAATTATATGGACTCATAATCCTACCGTTGACTCATGTAATGCTTTAACATTTTTAAGAACAATAAGTGAAGTAAGAATGTTTTATAATTTATAAATGTCTTTTACTCAAAACAGAAATTGTTTTATTTATATCTTATTTTATGTTGTTTAAGAAAGTTGGCTAAACCCTATTTGATAAAAGAAAAATATATTTTCGTGGTTTTTTCAAATAAACCAATGAAAACAGCGTATTTGTATACGACGATGGGGAACTAACTCAGAGGTTCCCAACCAGAGTGACACGGCACTCTAAGGTACCACGATATAAAATTTAGGGTGCGGCAAAAATATTTGAAATATATATTTATTTTTAAGCGCCTTCATGAAAAATATAGTACTGTGAGTAATAAAACAGACTATACTCTATGTCTATAGTATAAAAACTATTGTGTATAGTTAATTAGGTATAAAAAATATAATTTAATGAATTAATTATTAAAACATATAATTTTTACATAGTAATACTGAAATGTTCAATTTATTTTAATTTTCATACTGGTTCGATTGCTATCGATTTGATGTGAACTGTTTTAGAGTTATTTACAGTCAAATACTTGTTACTTTGTCTTATCTTTATTATTTATTAATGCTAAATAAAACCGAAGTTACAAAATATAAATTTAAATATATGATATATTAGTATTGTGTATTCAGTATAAACTATAGAGTATAAATTGGCTATAGGGCTATAGGGTGCCTCCAAATTTTTAAAAAATAATAAAGGGTGTCGTGAGTCAAAAAAAGTTGGGAACCTCCGCTCTAGCCGGTTTGGTAATACGCGCCCGGAGAATATAAAAATTATGTCATAATTTTAAACATTATTATGTACTGAAAAAATATAAATAAATGTATTAAAAACATTATATTTAAATTGTTAATAAAAATGAATACTTTAATAACAAAAGAAAAAATGTAAAGGGGTCTAGAGATTACTCATGCAGTTAAAACACAAAAATATATTTAATAATAAAAAACAAATACCAATTCAAATAAATTGAAATTTAATTTATAAATTTAGAATATTAATAATTTAACTAAATATAGAAAGGAGAAAAATTGATTTATGTAATGGAAAAATATTATTTACATAACAAAGAATACTTAATTATTTTAAGTAAAATAAGGTTATTTAATGGATTAAATATAAAAAAAAATTAAGTCGAAGCTTAAAAACATAAATTTGATCAATTTTGTTATAATTAAAGTTGTTATTCAAAATAAAAACAACGTACCGTTATTCCTGGGAGTAAGTAGATAGGTAATTGTCACTAGTAAGTTTATTTCACTTTTAATCGGCTCCTAAATTTCGGCTGTTTACTCTAATAAAAAGAAAAAGAAATAATAATTTATTTTTTTTATTTTATTAGCATTAATATATATAATGGACAAGAATTATAAAAAAACATAATTTGTAAGAACGACAATTATTAACAAACGTGAATAGAATAAGACAAGTAATATTAGACATAGATTATCTGTCTCATCATTGCTCCCATCACAGTAGGGCGCCAAAAAATATTATTTAAATTTAAATGTTTTTTATTTACAAAAATTTATTTTAACACATTAACCATGGAATACTATGATCTGTTAGGTTGTAATAGTTTATATACCCTCTCATTTAAGTTTAAAACGATTTTTCCTAAAACTATTAGGCTATAGCTTATATTAGGATATAACAATGTATTGTTATTTGAAATATGAATTAAATATTAAAAATTGTGTCTTATAACAATAAATAATATTTATAAATACTTGTCAATCGCCATAAAAGAAATACGTTTAAAAAAGCTTAGTTTTTTAATTTATTTGTTATTAATATTAATACTTATATACTCTTGGCAGTAATCATAAAAAATGTAATTTGTACGAATGTAATAATTTAACAAACCGAAATAGAATATGACAAATAACATTGTACATAGATTAGCTGTCTCATCATAGTTTCCATTACGGTTTGTTAATCCGTGTGCCGCGGAATATTATTTAAATGTAGAAGTTTTTATTTAGGTACAACAATTTATTTTAATTATAAAAAGACATTAATCAACTTAATACTAAGGTCTGTTGTAGGTTTAATAGTTTCTATTTACCCTTACTTGAATATCGTTTCGATTTATTTATTTTTAAATATTTCTAACTATTTTTCTTTAGCGTGTGCGAGAATAGAAGGATCAATATAGCGATTTATTTGTTATTCATAACATGGATGAAATATTTCTCATTCAAATTTTTTTGAAAATTCTGATGCTTCACGTTAATATATCCAAGCAAGTTGTTAGGCTTTGTGTTGCCAATGTCTTCATTTGAAGAGGTTTTGTTTTGTTTTCTTTTTTTATTCTTTTCTCGACCCTGCTGTGTATTAAGTTACCCAGAACGCCACTGCACGTCTTTTTAATGTCATGTCCTTATCGGTCCAATTCAAATTTTTGACGTATTTCTAATATGGATATAATTTATTATCAATAAGCTCATTGTTTTATTGTTTTAATCATGAACACTAAGTATATATATATATAGATAAATATCTAGTTTTCATGGTTTTATTATCAATCAATTATCAATTATCAATCAAGTACTTTAATAATAAAGGATAAATTTCATCATCTAAATACTTTCTTTCATTTGTTTTATTATATTTTATAACATGAATACATATTATGTACAGTATTGTTAGTACTTATACGTACCTACCTTTAGTGATACTGTACCCTTTTTGTGAAATTACTTAAATCAACAAAAACATGACAAGTAGTTAGACTAATTTTAAATATTTTCTTTCAATTTTGAATTTTAAAAACAAAATGAAACAGAGAACATAAACGCGAATAAATAATTTTGATATGTCTGTCAAGCATCATTTGATGATTCAAAAGCAAATAAAATATCTATCCATGAACAATATGAACATAACGACCATGATGAAAAAATTTAACTGAATAAGGATGTTTTAAATTTTAATATACAGTCTGATGATTTGGATGACATTAATTTGAGTTCAAAGCAACCTAAATTTCAAATAAATAAAAAATACTTAAATAATAAATTAATTGTAATTAGAATAAAACAAGAAATAACTCGATTCTTGATTAATAATATAATATATTAAATAGTTTTAATATATTGTGTTACATTATATTTTAATCAATATTTTTATACTTTTATATTAATATTAATATTTTTTTCGTGTTCAAATTATAAATTTTAAAGAATTGTATTACTAAAATATAGTAGTATGGATGATTTTTATAACTTTGTTAATTATGTAGAAATGGTTGATGAATATTTCGATGAATTTGATGTTGAACAAATGCCAAGAAAGTA
The DNA here is from genome assembly GCF_003268045.1 of Sipha flava. NCBI lineage: Eukaryota > Metazoa > Arthropoda > Insecta > Hemiptera > Aphididae > Sipha > Sipha flava. The sequence continues at coordinate 105,647 of NW_020273635.1, forward strand.
TATTCGTATAGAAGACCCGTTTGAAAAATACAATGACTATACATTTTTGAAACGTTATCGTTTTCCAAAAACTGATTGTCATGGATCAGTTAGTAGATTTATTAGGTATTTAAGTCAATCATCGAGGATTGCCTATAACTTCCATTCAAGTTATTGATAACATTACGATTTTATACAATAGCAAACTTTTAACCTATTTAATTTTAATTTGTAAAAACTATTGTTAACGTTTTTCCTCTTCAAAAATATTAGGAGCACGGACGCGTTTATTTTTCTGAATTTCTTGTCATTATATAAAATATTTTTATTAAATTAGAAATCAAAATTAAATATACAAATTTAAAAATATTAATATTATTCGTTATCCTATGCATTTTCGGTAATATGAATATAGTTACACTGATAACAATGGTTATTATCACATATACTTTACATAACTATTGAATACATAAATATCGTTTATGCAAAACCAACTTATGTGGTACATAAAAATAGTTACGGGTTACATATAAATATTATGGATCACTTATATAATGGTCACTTAAGCAATTATATGTGACACATAACAACAGGACTATGCACACGAGCATAATAAGTCTGCAATCGGTGCGGTTCTGATTTCCTTTTTTTCAAAATCTCTTTCGTTCCTCTGCGAACTGCAGTCAATGTAAATCGACCGGAAAATGTTATCGACGGCCGTGAGGCAAACGAAAATAAGTAAATTAAATACCTATTGACGAACTTTTTTATCTTTCACTTTCGTTTTATTAAACGCATACATTATCACATAAAATAAAATAAAAAACAAATGGCTTGTAATAACCACTGTACACAATCTGTTTCGTGTGCGCTTACTATGCTTTACGGGAGGGATAATAAACAATCGCAGTCCAAGTTCACTAATGATTGATTGAATTTAAAACAAACGTAAATAATCGGAAATTTCTGCTTTTTTTAACGATATCTTCTTACAAGTCATGTTCACCGATACATCTTTTGGAAGATAATCGTCTTCAAATTTATAATGCGTTTCAACAATGCGGTACTCTGTTGTGGTTCACGGGACGCATTTAATGATAAATGTCTGAGTGAACTTGATTGTCATGCCGTATTCTGGACGCTATAGTACGCAGGCCGATATAACCGTAAACACCGTTGGGTGCGGTCTAACGGTGTCCAATGAACGAACGGTAACTGTACATTTACTATACTCCATCCACTTTATGAAACTTTCAATCAAATACATCCCGTACATTTCATGGTCAGGATGTCCATGTTGTGTGAATATGTATACAGACTGTTCGTTGAACATCTGTTGTAAAGCCATCGGATTTGGCTTGACCATCAACGCATCAAAATATTTCGTACTGAATCCATTTCCGATCGATTCAACCTTTTCAGCGGCCGTCACGTTGGTCTTGCCCGAGTTGTTCATCATCCCCATATTTGTACAAAGTCGATTATGTTGGCGTTTGACAAGAAAGTTTTCGGTAAAGATGTGCGAAATAATAAACGTCTATCTTCAACGAATGCTAATCATCGAATGATGTATCAAAAACAATTTGTTGAAGATTTGTAAAATTTACGTCATCATAGATATACTGTATAATATGTATATTATGAAAACTGTACCTAAATATAATAAAATCAATTAAAATAATATGTAATAAAGTATATTTTATTTACTTTATTGAGTTTGACAATAACAAAATAGAAACTCGAACATAAAATGTACGTTTAAATATACCAATTTAATAAGAAAACAAGTCAAATTGTACATAGCTGAGTTGGTGTGACGTGTATAGTTTTATTGAAGAATAATAGTTTTATTAAATTACAGTTAGAGCCGATATTTGCCTACGCAATTAGCATGTTTTGCACTTGGTAGGTAGAAAAGCTCCGTTGTACTATCGTTTTACGTTTTTACAGAATATTTGAAATACATTTAAAATTTAGTGCTAAAGTATCGGGTGGTCTTGTTAACCATTAATTCGTATTGATAAATTCGTAAAATAAGCAATGGTAATTCATTAGCCTTAGACATAACTAGGGGGGGGGGGGGGGTAAAAGAAAACTTTTAGCACCCCGGTTTTTTTTTTTTAGACGGTGAAATACCATCGATTTTTAGCGGTTTCAGCACCCCCGTTCGCGTCTTCCGCGATACGTGGAATCCCGAAGAAAAATTAAACGAAAACTAAGTAGCGGCATTATAAAATCACACGCCCGTCACAATCATAGATAATAGAAGAATTGATAGGCAATTACAACTTATCACATGGGAATAAATATTAATATATAGATAATATAATAATATATATATAGAGGTTACAAGGGGTCTTATCAATTATCAAAATGTCAAATTGTAAATTTAAAAAATCAATAACTATAATAGGTGTTTTTTATATTCAGTTCTTTTCGTTATTCATCATATTTTATATTTAATGTTAATTTTTAATATTAATATTGAATAACAAAATCATACTTATATTTACTTATAATTTATAATTAAAATGATATTACCTATGTCGAATCTTAAATATATAAATCACAATTTGGATCCATAAGTCGGTATAATGACAATATTTAATACACATTATTTACTCATGACTAAAATGAATAAGCTTTGTTAACTTAGCTCGGGTACGTTTTTCCTTAATATTGTTATCATTTATTTTTCTAATTTCGTGAAAAATACAAATGTATTCAAAATTTATTTTGATAATATAATTTCAAAATTAGCTCCAAATTCAGTACACATTCTTGTGTTTACATTTGCTCCATCAAATGTTATTGATTGGAGTTTAGCACCGGTATCATGTAATAAATGAATTCTTTCCTGTAATAGGTTAGCTCTTTCTTTACCTCCTAATCCATCAATAA